>NC_053390.1:296204296-296504296 GCF_905171765.1 Bufo bufo
ACCCGCACTGAATCCGGACCCATTCATTTCTATGGGGCTGTGCACACGAGCGGTGATTTTCACGCATCACTTGTGCGTTGCGTGAAAATCGCAGCATGTTCTATATTCTGCATTTTTCACGCAACGCAGGCCCCATAGAAGTGAATGGGGCTGCGTGAAAATCGCAAGAATCCGCAAGCAAGTGCGGATGCGGTGCGATTTTCACACGTGGTTGCTAGGAGACGATCGGGATGGGGAACCGATCATTATTATTTTCCCTTATAACAAGGTTATAAGGGAAAATAATAGCATTCTTAATACAGAATGCATAGTACAATAGGGCTGGAGGGGTTAAAAAAATAATAATAATAATTTAACTCACCTTAATCCACTTTTCTGTCTTCTTCTTTGCTGTGCACAGGAAAAGGACCTTTGATGACGTCACTTCGCTCATCACATGGTCCGTCACATGATCCATCACCGTGGTAAAAGATTGTGTGATGGACCATGTGATGAGCGCAGTGACGTCATCAAAGGTCCTATTCCTCAAAGAAGAAGACAGAAGAGAAGCTGGGCTGTGCGATCAAGTGGATTAAGGTGAGTTAAATGATTTTTAATTTTTTTTAACCCCTCCAGCCCTATTGTACTATGCATTCTGTATTAAGAATGATATTATTTCCCCTTATAACCATGTTATAAGGGAAAATAATAAAATCTACACAACACCTAACCCAAACCCGAACTTCTGTGAAGAAGTCCGGGTTCGGGTCTGTGTACCAAACATGCCGATTTTTCTCACGCGCGTGCAAAAAGCATTACAATGTTTTTGCACCCGCGCGGAAAAAACGCAAACATGGAACGCAATCGCAGTGAAAACTGACTTGTTTTAGTGTCAATTTTTCCCCTGAACGCATCCGGCCCCAATCCGCAATGCCCGTGTGAAAGGGGCCTAAAGATGAATTGTTTGTGTGTAGTGTTGAGCGAACTTGCAATCTGCAAATTCGGCTTTCGGGTTATCTAAGAATCCTGTTATGGATTCCGTTAGCACGGACCATAATGGAATTCTATGAATGCATGCACCACGGAAGACTATAAGAGGCATTCCGTATTGCATTCTGTCATAATAGAAGTCTATGTCTACCTGTTTCTATGTCTGTTCTACCTTGAATGTTATGTCTGTTACATGTTAAGCCTGACCCCGTGTATTGCCAAATAGAAAACTGACTAGTAGAGGAAGGTCGCACAGCCCAACCAAGAGGGGTGGACTCTGATGACATAGAGGGGAGGGAGCAGATAAACTCCCCCTCCCTGTTCACTCAGGGGGCCTACTGGACACTTTAGGGCTCTTTCACACTTGCGTTGTTGTCTTCCGGCATAGAGTTCCGTCGTCGGGGCTCTATGCCGGAAGAATCCTGATCAGGATTATCCTAATGCATTCTGAATGGAGAGAAATCCGTTCAGGATGCATCAGGATGTCTTCAGTTCCGGAACGGAACGTTTTTTGGCCGGAGAAAATACCGCAGCATGCTGCGCTTTTTGCTCCGGCCAAAAATCCGGAACACTTGCCGCAAGGCCGGATCCGGAATTAATGCCCATTTAAAGGCATTGATCCGGATCCGGCCTTAAGCTAAACGTCGTTTCGGCGCATTGCCGCATCCGACATTTAGCTTTTTCAGAGTGGTTACCATGGCTGCCGGGACGCTAAAGTCCTGGCAGCCATGGTAAAGTGTAGTGGGGAGCGGGGAGCAGTGTACTTACCGTCCGTGCGGCTCCCCGGGCGCTCCAGAGTGACGTCAGGGCGCCCCATGCGCATGGATCATGTGATCACATGGATCACGTCATCCATGCGCATGGGGCGCTCTGACGTCATTCTGGAGCGCCCCGGGAGCCGCACGGACTGTAAGTATACCGCTCCCCCGCTTCCCACTACTACTATGGCAACCAGGACTTTAATAGCGTCCTGGGTGCCATAGTAACACTGAAAGCATTTGGAAGACGGTTCCGTCTTCAAATGCTTTCAGTACACTTGCGTTTTTCCGGATCCGGAGTGTAATTCCGGCAAGTGGAGTACACGCCGGATCCGGACAACGCAAGTGTGAAAGAGGCCTTAGAATCATGTGAATCCACTACAGTTGAATTGATTTGGTGTTGTGCTGAATGATTAAGCCAAAGCCCCACTAACAAAAATTAGGCCTATTTAGGCCTTGTGTATTACTGTCGCCTCTGGATCCATCATGCTTGAGGAAATAGCTAAAATGACATTGAAAGGGGAAGTTATCATTATGGGAGACTTCAATCTTCCAGATGTAAACTGGATAACCAAAATAGCTAGTTCTGCCATGAGTACTGATATTCTAAATTCCCTACTGGGATTCTCTCTACAGCAAGTAGTTGAGGAGCCAACCCGGAAAGAGGCCATTTTAGATTTAGTATTCACAAATGGGAATTTGGTATCTGATATTACTGTAGGGGAAAGCTTGGGATCTAGTGATCACCAGTCAGTGTGGTTTACTATAAGTACAGTGACTGAGTCACACCACACAAAAACTAAAGTTTCTGTGTGATCCCAGGAATATAAAATGAGCAGCAGTCCCAAAATTCGGATTAAGTCCCTTCTCCAGTAAAATCAAAAGAGTACATACATATGGGTCCGCGCTAAACTGGAATGGGGAGTTTTTTCACAAACAGGCAGTCTTCACGGAGATTTCGCAGCTTCACAGATGCATCCCCGGTATATGGTCTCGATATCAACCAGCAAAGCGACTTCCTTCAAGAGCAACAGATCATAGTGCAATACCCGAATCTTCTTTAAAAGGTATAATTTATTGTACTTACAATAAGACAACTTGCATATAGCGAGTAAACATGCTCGATCCGGGTTTCGCCTTCGCTTCGTCTGGGGCGTCACAATAAAATCCACAGGAACTCTGATTTAAATAATCACTGATCACATGAGCTTAAGATATTATGTCATTTCTGGTTTTCCCGAATACAAATGAATAAAATCACAAAATGTTCTCATATATAAAAATTTAATGAAATAAAAAAGCCCACGGCATATATTCAAAACTTACAGCGATGGTGATTTCTACATTTATCGCTGTAAGTTTTGAATATATGCCGTGGGCTTTTTTATTTCATTCAATTTTTATATATGAGAACATTTTGTGATTTTATTAATTTGTATTCGGGAAAACCGGAAATGACATGTTATCTTAAGCTCATGTGATCAGTGATTATTTAAATCAAAGTTCGGGTGGATTTGATTGTGACGCCCCAGACAAAGCGAAGGCGAAACCCGGGTCGGGCATGTTTACACGTGAGGCGAGTATCGCTATCTTACTCCTGGCTGTCGATGGACCGCTACATCCTACGGAGCGGTCAGAAATCTACAGGCACGCACCAGACAGCCTCTCAGAGCGTGGCTAAGATGGCGGATAGCCAGCCGCTGCTATTTCAAGAGGAGAGCTCTCAGAACTCCCAGGGCGCAGAGACTCTAATGGGAAGCTCTGACCCTCTGGATTACAAAAAGCTGGCCATAGAAGTGGCGCTGCCCATTATGCCGGACATCCAAAAGACATTGGAGACCACCATAATGGCCTCCTTTAATTCTCTAAGAGAGGAGGTCAGCCAGACCAGACTTCAAGTTGGAAACTTGGAAAGGGAGCTGTGCTCTCTCCAGCAACAAGTTGGGGACTCTGATTCAGTTATTCAAACGCAACAGCAGGCTCTGGATTACTTGCGCTCCAAGGTTGATGACCTAGAGAATAGGTCCCGCCGCAATAACCTGAGGGTGGTGGGATTACCTGAATCCATTAAACAACCAGAGCTCCTAGATTTATGCGAATGGGAACTGCCAGAAGCCCTGGGTTTAAACTTCTTCTGCAGGGTGGAACGCACCCACAGGGTAGGCCCAGACAAAGTCTTGACCAAGGACACCACTGCAACGTCTCCTCATAATGGAGATGAAAGGCTGCGCCAAGTTATATTCAAACTCTTGGACTTTAACGATAAGGTGGCCATGCTACGCAGCTTTCGCAGGAGGCAGCACCCGATTACCCTCAGAGGTCCCCCAGAAGAAGGCATCCTAGCCGAAACGTGCGTCGGGGTACGTGGCTCTCCTGAGTTTGGACTGTCTTTATTATATGGGTGCGTAATGACATAGTGTGAGGCTACTCTTTGCTTTGCTAGCTAATGGTTCTGGAGCATGATTCAGTTATTTCCTTTTTTAGTGCAGGAATCGATCTTTGTGATGTTTTGATGTCTTGACTGTATTTATTTTGACATAGTTACTCAGTTGATCGACTCCCAGGGTGCATGCGTTTGTATGTGCGTGTCCTTGCACTGTTTTACCTTTGGGGCACTAGTGGTTATTTTCATCTGCCCCTGAGGTGACATGCGCATGCACGTTCATGCATCCTTATGGGACTCTGTTTCTACTTTTTACAACGGATGATAAATGATAATATGCACATATGCACTTTTTTGCTAAGTCTAAGGCACTAGTCCCTTTTCCCATGAGGGGATGGGTCTGTGTGCTATACACATGTATGTCCTAATTTAATGCACTGGCAGTGGAGATACATGTGTATATATCAGTATAATTTGTGGACTTTTGTGGATATTTGCAATATATGTAGAGAACTTTTTTGCATGTGTAACAGGTCCTATGTACACATATATATATGTACAAGCTTCGAGACACGCACTTGCACTTTTTCTGGCTATCTGTGAATCTTAGCTGAGGTATAGCTGAGTGTTGACCTCATTGTCTCCCCCCCTTTTTTGTATGTAATCATGTTATGTCCCCTCAGGTGTAGTCCACCTTTTTATCTGATGTGATATATCACACAATAAAATATGAATTTTTTATGTATTGTTTAATAAAGTATATGTACATTTTTGCTACTATACCCGTCTAGTCTCAGTTTATCCTTTGTTCGTGTATGCTTATGTACACTGAGTGGGTATCTCACTATATAGGGTACTTTCCATCACATAGGATCACTAAAAGTGAACGCAAATCTATGTGTTTCGTGTGACTGTTGTTTTCTAATTACCCTCAGAGGTCACAGAATTCTTCTATTTGAGGACTTTTCGACAGAGGTTGCGAAAAAACGTAAGGCCTTCAGTCCTATCTGCACCAAGCTTTACCATCAGAACATTCGCTTCCAACTTATGTTCCCGGCGGTGCTGAGGATCCACCGTGCACAGGGAAGCACAACTACCTTTCGATCCCCCTTTGAGGCGGAAAAGGCTATCAGTGGGATTATCAGCTCGGAGCAACGGGAGGTTGCCTCCTCTCCTCGAACGTCTTCTCCAAGGATGTCCGCGAAACCCATGGATCGTCGGCGAGAAGCCGTTTGCGAAATGGCCCGAGAAGACGTTCCAGAAGTAAAAGATGAAGCAGCCAGGACTTAAGCACGAGCGAACCTGGGGACTACTGCATTAACCTCTGAAATGTGGTAGTAGCACTCTAGCTCAAATGTGCCTTATTGTTTCATGATGTCTACAGGAGTTATATTCTTGTTTGTAGTCAGGAATTTGTTTTTCTAGTCTACATGTGATAGTAAAGTTAACCTCACTAGTTGTTATCCCTACTAGGCGGTGTATTAGGGAGTTCCGCCACGGCAGAAAAAAGAGAAGTCAACACCTAGATTTAGGATAGGCAAAAGTCATCTAGCCTTAGTGCCTGGCGGGTATCACCTGCAGTATATACAGGCAGTGTTTCTGTCAGTTATTTAGTTTATTGTGTTCTCCCCCTCTTTTCTCCCCTCCTTCCTCCCTACTCACCAGTTGCTCTCTCTGCCTGGGGATCCGGGGTCACTAGAGCCATAATGAAGATTATCTCCTGGAACGTTAAGGGACTGCGTTCACCGCAGAAACTTTCCAAAATTTTGCGACATCTAAAACGCCTGCAGCCAGACATAGTTCTCCTTCAGGAGACCCATCTTGATGAAAAAGACTTATTTCGTCTAAAGAAGTTCTGAGTAGGCTCTGTTTATGGATCCTCGGCCAGAGAGCGCAGGGCAGGAGTGCTTACACTGCTCCACAAACACTTTTCAGGAACGGTGACCTCAGAATCTCATGATAGTGAGGGTAGATGGCATAGGCTACAGGTTGAATTTGAAGGTGCCTCATATAGCATTCATAGATGGCATAGGCTACAGGTTAAATTTGAAGGTACCTCATATAGCATTTACAATGTCTATGCTCCAAATGATAACAATGCACATTTTTACGCTCTTCTAGAGAACAGATTGCACACGGATGGTACTCCCAATAGGGTTATGGGTGGCGATTTTAACTCAGTTGCCTCTGTTCTGGAAGACCAGAAAAGAGTTGAATGGGCTAAAGGTTCACTGAGGCTTTCTGATAAGGTATTACAACCTTTTTTGGCCTCCACGGTCCTACATGACACCTGGCGTTCCCTACATCCTGATGATAGAGAATACACACATTTTTCTCATGCTCATAATGCTTGGTCTCGAATAGACTATCTTTTTGTGTCCTCACACATGTCCTCTAGGGTGGTATCCTCCGAGATCCATGAGTTACTCATCTCTGATCACTTACCTATATCCATATTC
This sequence comes from Bufo bufo, assembly GCF_905171765.1. Taxonomy (NCBI): domain Eukaryota; kingdom Metazoa; phylum Chordata; class Amphibia; order Anura; family Bufonidae; genus Bufo; species Bufo bufo. Next base: position 296,210,866 of record NC_053390.1, read on the forward strand.
TTGCAGAATACGTACCCTAGAGGGACTGATTTTCTATGGCGTTTTCCCTCGTTCCTAGCCAAGGATGACAACTTCAAAGATATTCTGCGAGGTTGGTGGCTGGAGTTCCAGGGCAATAATCCTCGGGTGCATCAGATGTTTCAATCCACTGGGAAACTGCCAAAGCGGTCTTGAGAGGACGGATAATCAGCTATGTGAGTAATTTGCGCAAAGTGGTTGCACCACGCAATATATGGCTTAAATTTTCCAGCCTCTCCCCGATTTCCGGATCGCATCACTCATGGTCCTAACTGTTTCATGCAGGCAACTGACTTTTGGCATGGCATATGGGCGTGTGCCAAGGTATCTCACTTCTGGGACAGTGTGTTATCCTATATCAAGAAACACTGGTCCTTGGACTTACCATTGGAGTCACAGGCCTTAGTGTTTGATTACATACGCCTCAAAAAGGAACAGTCCGGTCACACTACCAAGATCCAGATTATCATACATTCTATATTGCTGATAGCTAAGCGAGTTTTACTGCAACGATGGTTAGTAAACACTATGCCAGACATTGATGTGGTGATCTCTGAATTGAAGGTTCTGATGGGATTTGAGAGGGTGGAGGCAGTAAGACACAAGGAATGCTCAGCCTCGAAATTTTTCAACAAATGGCAGACCTTTATCAGGGCCCATCTTAACCCCGCAGACATCACTGAGTTAGTCAAACCTTTCCAGTATACCTCATGGTATCTCAAATCCTCTCTATGAGGTACTTTAGGTTCTCTAGCAGTGTAGCTCTGCCCACCCTACCCCACTTTCTTCCCTTTTTCCTCTTTCCTCCCCTCTATGAAGGGTGGCTCATATGTGTGTGAAAAAGCATGGTCAGACAAGATTTATGAGACTCACGGTCAACTACACACTGTACCGATTTTATTTCTAGTACTTGACTTACTGTTATATATGTCTTGCTTTTTATTTATATGGGCTTTGTATGGCCACACACTGTACCGATTATATTTCTAGTACTTGACTTATTGTCATATATGTCTTGCTTTTATATGGACTTTGTATGTCCACTTGATTGACTTCCTCTCAATAAAAAGAATTGGAAGAAAAAAAAAGAAGATTAGGCAGAGAGAGGCCAAACAAGTTATAAGAGCTTCTAGTGCACAGGCAGAAGAGAAATTAGCTCAGTCAGTGAAAAAAGGCAATAAGACATTCTTCAAATACATAAATGAAAAAAGGAAACTAAAACAAGGAATTAACAAATTAAAAACAAAAGAAGGAAAGTATATGGAAGAAGATAAAGAACTAGCTGACTGCCTCAATAAATACTTCTGTTCAGTTTTTACAAAGGAAAATGAAGGAAAAGGACCTCAGTTAGGAAGGAAGACTAATTAATCTTTTGATGCATGTGTCTTTACAGAGGAAGAGGTTCCAAGTCAGCTGTCTAAAATTAATACAAATAAGTCACAGGGGCCTGATGGAATACACCCAAAGCTATTAAAAGAGCTTAGTGGTGTACTAGCAAAACCATTAACAGATTTATTTAACCAATCACTGGTAACAGGAGTCGTCCCAGAAGATTGGAAATTAGCAAATGTTGTGCCCATTCACAAAAAAGGTAGTAGGGCGGAATCGGGCAACTATAGGCCAGTAAGCCTGACATCAATAGTGGGGAAATTAATGGAAACCATACTTAAGGAGAGGATTGTGGAACATCTAAAATCCCATGGATTGAAAGATGAAAAGCAGCATGGGTTTACTTCAGGGAGATCATGTCAAACTAATCTTATTGATTTTTTTGATTGGGTGACTAAAATAATAGATGGCGGAGGTGCAGTAGACATCGCTTATCTAGACTTTAGTAAAGCTTTTAATACTGTCCCACATAGAAGGCTTATCAATAAATTGCAGTCTTTGTGCTTGGACCCCCATATTGTTGAATGGATTAGGCAGTGGCTGAGGGACAGACAACAGAGGGTTGTAGTCAATGGAGTATATTCAGACCATGGTCTGTTACCAGTGGGGTACCTCAGGGATCTGTTCTGGGACCCATATTGTTTAATATCTTTATCAGCGAAATAGCAGAAGGCCTCGATGGTAAGGTGTGTCTTTTTGCTGATGACACAAAGATTTGTAACAGGGTTGATGTTCCTGGAGGGATACACCGAATGGAAAAGGATTTAGGAAAACTAGAGGAATGGTCAAAAATCTGGCAACTAAAATTTAATGTCGATAAGTGCAAGATAATGCACCTGGGGCGTAAAAACCCAAGAGAAGAATATAAAATCAGTGATACAGTCCTAACCTCAGTATCTGAGGAAAGGGATTTAGGGGTCATTATTTCAGAAGACTTAAAGGTAGGCAGACAATGTCATAGAGCAGCAGGAAATGCTAGCAGAATGCTTGGGTGAATAGGGAGAGGCATTACCAGTAGAAAGAGGGAGGTGCTCATGCAGCTCTACAGAGCACTACTGAGACCTCATTTGGAGTATTGTGCTCAGTACTGGAGACCATATCTCCAGACGGATATTGATACTTTGGAGAGAGTTCAGAGAAGAGCTACTAAACTAGTACATGGATTGCAGGATAAAACTTACCAGGAAAGATTAAAGGACCTTAACATGTATAGCTTGGAAGAAAGACGAGACAGAGGGGATATGATAGGAACTTTTAAATACATAAAGGGAATCAACAAGGTAAAAGAGGAGAGAAGATTTAAAATAAGAAGAACTGCTACAAGAGGACATAGTTTTAAATTAGAGGAGCAAAGGTTTAAAAGTAATATCAGGAAGTATTACTTTACTGAGAGAGTAGTTGATACATGGAATAGCCTTCCTGCAGAAGTGGTAGCTGCAAATACAGTGAAGGGGTTTAAGCATGCATGGGATAGGCATAAGGCCATCCTTCATATAAGATAGGGCCAGGGGCTATTCATAGTATTCAGTATATTGGGCAGACTAGAGGGGCCAAATGGTTCTTATCTGCCGACACATTCTATGTTTCTATGCTTCCAGTACAATGGCCCCAAGTCTCAAGTCGGACCACTTTACCATTACTCCAGAGGCAATAGATGCCTTTTATACCCTGAAACGTACATTGACAGCTGCCCCTTGCACTAGCAAAAAAAAAAATGGGGTCAGTCAGCACATCCCAATGCACAGGTGCACACTGCCATGGTTAGAAACATAGAGAAAAAAGACAATGCAACAGCACTCTGCAAACCAAATAAAGTACAATAATGCCATAGTTATAAAAAATATTCAAGTGCTAACGCTACGCTTATAAAGTGAGATGCTTGGCAAATGCATTTTGTACAAAACCATTTAGGCCCGTCTGCCAAACGTCAAGGCGATCTCTGTAAGACGGGAACCTAACACTAAATACTACCTGTTATGCGCCATAATGACCGCCATAAAGTTCAGGCAGTGTTGGTTCCACATGCATGCTGGGCCCAAATGGTTTTGTACAAAATGCATTTGCCAAGCATCTCACTTTTATAACTATGGCATTATTGTACTTTATTTGGTTTGCAGAGTGCTGTTGCATTGTCTTTTTTCTCTATGCCCCTAGGCATCCCTTGTGCCCGAGTACCCAGGAAGTGCACCCTGAGACTAGATTACACCTGTATTACATACAGCTACCTAAGGTGGATATTTACAAGTATGTCTTGGTCTGTGTAGACTTGTTCTCAGGATGGCCTGAAGCTTGGCTGCTGGCCAAAGCAACTGCTAAAAGAACAGTCAAAAGTTTATACTGTAAGTTAATTGGTCTGTAGATATGGGGTCCCAGAAGCCATAGAAAGTGATAGGGGCATACATTTCCCCTAACAGGGTTGATGTTCCTGGAGGGATACATCAAATGGAAAAGGATTTAGGAAAACTAGAGGAATGGTCAAAAATCTGGCAACTAAAATTTTATATTGATAAGTGCAAGATAATGCACCTGGGGCGTAAAAACCCAAGAGCAGAATATAAAATCAGTGATACAGTCCTAACCTCAGTATCTGAGGAAAGCGATTTAGGGGTCATTATTTCAGAAGACTTAAGGCTACTTTCACACTGGCGTTTCTGGGTCCGCTTGTGAGATCCGTTTCAGGGCTCTCACAAGCGGTCCAAAACGGATCAGTTTAGCCCCAATGCATTCTGAATGGATAAGGATCCGTTAAGAATGCATCAATTTGCCTCTGTTCAGCCCCCATTCCGCTCTGGACGTGACACCAAAACGCTGCTTGCAGCGTTTTGATGTCCGCCTGACGATGCAGAGCCAAATGGATCCGTCCTGATACAATGTAAGTCAATGGGGACGGATCTGTTTTCACTGACACAATATGGTGCAATTGAAAACGGATCCGCCTCCTATTGACTTTCAGTGTAAGTCAAAACGGATCTGTTTGCATTATGATGAACAATGCAAACGGATCCGTTCTGAGCGGATACCATTGTTAGCATTATAGGTGCGGACCAATCTGTGCAGATATCAGACGGATCCGCACCTAGCGCAGGTCTGAAAGTAGCCTTAAAGGTAGGCAGACAATGTCATAGAGCAGCAGGAAATGCTAGCAGAATGCTTGGGTGTATAGCAAGAGGAATTACCAGTAGAAAGAGGGAGGTGCTCATGCCGCTCTACAGAGCACTAGTAAGACCTCATTTGGAGTATTGTGCGCAGTACTGGAGACCATATCTCCAGAAGGATATTGATACTTTGGAGAGAGTTCAGAGAAGAGCTACTAAACTGGTACATGGATTGCAGGATAAAACTTACCAGGAAAGATTAAAGGACCTTAACATGTATAGCTTGGAAGAAAGACGAGACAGAGGGGATATGATAGAAACTTTTAAATACATAAAGGGAATCAACAAGGTAAAAGAGGAAAGAATATTTAAAAGAAGAAAAACTGCTACAAGAGGACATAGTTTTAAATTAGAGGGGCAAAGGTTTAAAAGTAATATCAGGAAGTATTACTTTACTGAGAGAGTAGTGGATGCATGGAATAGCCTTCCTGCAGAAGTGGTAGCTGCAAATACAGTGAAGGAGTTTAAGCATGCATGGGATAGGGATAAGGCCATCCTTTATATAAGATAGGGCCAGGGGCTATTCATAGTATTCAGTATATTGGGCAGACTAGATGGGCCAAAGGACCTTAAAAATTCTGAAGTGTATGGAGGAGACACAATTGCCTTGGGTGAATTGTCTACCTACTGCTTTGTTCTCGGTCCGATTCGCTCCTGGAGAAAAGGGGGCATTATCTACTATGATGCACCTACTGAGAGTGGGCCTGCTGGGACTGACCATGCTGCCACCATGGACTCTAAATAATGTGTTAAATAATAACTGTGACAATACATTTGTCAATCATCATCCAGTCCTAGTAAATGTAGAAATTTTGGGAGGCGCTGGATTTTGGGAAAACTGTGGGTTGTATTTCAGGTTTTATTCGGTAGCTTTTTGATATATGTACAGTCGTGGCCAAAAGTTTTGAGAATGACAAATATTGGAAATTGGAAAAGTTGCTGCTTAAGTTTTTATAATAGCAATTTGCATATACTCCAGAATGTTATGAAGAGTGATCAGATGAATTGCATAGTCCTTCTTTGCCATGAAAATTAACTTAATCCCCAAAAAAACTTTCCACTGCATTTTATTGCTGTCATTAAAGGACCTGCTGAGATCATTTCAGTAATCGTCTTGTTAACTCAGGTGAGAATGTTGACGAGCACAAGGCTGGAGATCATTATGTCAGGCTGATTGGGTTAAAATGGCAGACTTGACATGTTAAAAGGAGGGTAATGCTTGAAATCATTGTTCTTCCATTGTTAACCATGGTGACCTGCAAAGAAACGTGTGCAGCCATCATTGCGTTGCATAAAAATGGCTTCACAGGCAAGGATATTGTGGCTACTAAGATTGCACCTCAATCAACAATTTATAGGATCATCAAGAACTTCAAGGAAAGAGGTTCAATTCTTGTTAAGAAGGCTTCAGGGCATCCAAGAAAGTCCAGCAAGCGCCAGGATCGTCTCCTAAAGAGGATTCAGCTGTGGGATCGGAGTGCCACCAGTGCAGAGCTTGCTCAGGAATGGCAGCAGGCAGGTGTGAGCGCATCTGCACGCACAGTGAGGCAAAGACTTTTGGAAGATGGCCTGGTGTCAAAAAGGGCAGCAAAGAAGCCACTTCTCTCCAAAAAAACCCATCAGGGACAGATTGATCTTCTGCAGAAAGTATGGTGAATGGACTGCTGAGCAGGGCCGGCTCCAGGTTCATGTGGGCCCTTGGGCGATAAATCCCAGTGGGCCCCCATGAGGCATTTTTTTACATTGACATGTCCCCCTGTGGCTCCTACACGGTATAATGACCCCCAGTGGCCCCTATACAGTATAATGACTACTAGTGGCCCTTCACACAGTATAATGAACCCCTAATTTCTCCCCCCACTGTATAATGACCACCTGTGGCCCTGCATTCAGAATAATAACCCCCAGTCGCCCCCATTTAGAATAATGACCCCCAGTAGCCCCCACACTGGGGGAATACTGTATGGAGGGGGCTCTGGGGGTATTTATACTGAATGGAGGGTCATTGGTGATCATTACTAAATGGGGGACACTGGGGGTCATTATACTATGTAAAGGGCCCTCACAGTATAATGACCCCACAGTGGCCCTCCATTCAGAATAATGACCCCCAGTCGCCCCCACACTGGGGGTTATACTGTATGGAGGGGGCACGAGGGGTTATTATATTTAATGGGGGCTCTGGTGGTCATTATGCTAAATGGAGGGTCAATGGGGATCATTATACTAAATGGGGGGCACTGGGAGTCATTATACTGTGTAAGGGACCCTCACAGTGTGATGAATGACCCCCCAGTGGCCCCCTCACATACCTATCATTGCAGGGGAGCTGGTGGTCCTGTCATTCACTAACCGCAGCTCCCAGCTCCCCACATGAACCTAGAGCCGGCCCTGAATGACCCCCAGTAGCCCCCACACGGGGGGAATACTGTATGGAGGGGGCTCTGGGGGTCATTATACTGAATGGAGGGTCATTGGTGATCATTATACTAAATGGGGGACACTGGGGGTCATTATACTATGTAAAGGGCCCTCACAGTATAATGACCCCACAGTGACCCTCCATTCAGAATAATGACCCCCAGTCGCCCCCACACTGGGGGTTATACTGTATGGAGGGGGCACGAGGGGTTATTATATTTAATGGGGGATCTGGTGGTCATTATGCTAAATGGAGGGTCAATGGGGATCAATATACTAAATGGGGGGCACTGGGAGTCCTTATACTGTGTAAGGGACCCTCACAGTGTGATGAATGACCCCCCAGTGGCCCCCTCACATACCTATCATTGCAGGGGAGCTGGTGGTCCTGTCATTCACTAACCGCAGCTCCCTGCGCTCCTTCTCTACGGCGGCCCGCTGCAGCAGTGAGCCAGGCCTGGAGGAGAGAAGGAGATGTGCAGTGATGGAGCTAGAACTGACTGGGCCCCACAGCGAAATTTAGTACGCCCCCCTCCCCCCCAATGTGTGTTCACATTACGTTTTTCCTATCGGTTTGATGTATACAAATGTGCAGCACTCCACGTTTTTGTATCCTGCAGAGTCAAGTAAAAAATGCATACGTTAACGTATATGTTTTTTTACCATGGAACTGTATGGTGAACGGACGCCACTGTACGGCATCAGTCTGAGGCATCTGTTAATGCATACATTTTCAGTATGCATTAAATGGATGGCAAAAATGTGATGTGAACCCAGCCCTAGTGTCAGAATAAGCCCCAGTACACATTGGAGCAGCATGGCGGAGAGGGGAGGCCGCCATGTACTGACAGAGCGCTACCTGGTCCTGGTGGTCAGGGGTGAGGACTGTGCTTCCCAAGGATCATTTTCTACTGGGAAATACAGGGCACAGTATAATGCACTAGAATCTATATAATATAAAGATATTATCCCCACCCCCCGAATAATCATACGATTAGGGGGTCATTTATTATATAGAAATACGTCTATATTAGGCGTATTTCTGACACAGATGTGGCGCAAAGGTCCTTAACACCGCAATCTGTATCTTTTCCCGCTCATGCCAGGTCTAAAAAAAGTGGTGTGGGCAGAAAGGGATACAGTTATGGCCATCCAGTTATTGGATACCACCGCCATATAGTGATAACACCGCCATATAGTGATAACACCCCCATACAGTGACCGGATAAAAGGGTATAAGAGGGCACAGTACAGGGAATGACTATGGGCACTGCACAGGGTGTGGTAGGAGGGCACAATGCAGGGTATAAAGGGGCACAGTACGGGGTGGGGGGCACAGTCACATGACCCTGTGATGTTAGAAGGTCCTTATGGTGAATGCGGTTCAGATGCCACCATAATGAGAGGCAGAGGAGTGAGACAGGGGCCCGGGGCCCTGGATGGACAGGAGGGGTGGACACAGCAAGTAGGTTGAAGGGGCTCTGAGGGGGATTCATACAAGTAGTGGCAGGAAGTCTGTGCAGGGCAGCAATAGGAGATAGGAGGGTGGGACAGGAGCCCTGGATACATGAGGGAGGAAAGGAGACGGCAGGGGCTCCATGAGGATGATATAGGACAGGATATGGGGGGGGGGGGGGGGGGGCAGGTGTCATGGAGGCAATCAGCTTAATAAAACAGTAACACAACTAAATAGAATGAAGCAGCAGTGTCCCCCCCTTTCCTTCTGTCCCACAGAGAAGAGACAGTCACAGTGCAGACTCACAGACTGTGTTCACACTTCTCTGCTCCAGCTCCAGCCGTGCGGTCTCTCTCCAGTCTCCTCAGGCAGCGTGTGTCCTGTGTAGAGGGGGTGTGTCCTGTGTAGAGGGGGCGTGTCCTGAGTCCCTGCAGCTCAGAGGGCCCACCAAAGGGGTACTGCGTATGTGAAATGACAGCAGTGAGAGCTCCCATCTGTATTGATGGAAGTGCTCATAGCAGCTCAGTGGGCCCCCCCAGGAGCATTGGGCCCCGGCACTTGCCCGGGGATGCCGGGTTATGACGCCGGCCCTGCTGCTGAGGACTGGGGCAAAGTCATATTCTCCGATGAAGCCTCTTTCCGATTGTTTGGGGCATCTGGAAAAAGGCTTGTCCGGAGAAGAAAAGGTGAGCGCTACCATCAGTCCTGTGTCATGCCAACAGTAAAGCATCCTGAGACCATTCATGTGTGGGGTTGCTTCTCATCCAAGGGAGTGGGCTCACTCACAATTTTGCCCAAAAACACAGTCATGAATAAAGAATGGTACCAAAACACCCTCCAACAGCAACTTCTTCCAACAATCCAACAGTTTGGTGAAGAACAATGCATTTTCCAGCACGATAAAGCACCGTGCCATAAGGCAAAAGTGATAACTAAGTAGCTTGGGGACCAAAACGTTGACATTTTGGGTCCATGGCCTGGAAACTCCCCAGATCTTAATCCCATTGAGAACTTGTAGTCAATCCTCAAGAGGCGGGTGGACAAACAAAAACCCACTAATTCTGACAAACTCCAAGAAGTGATTATGAAAGAATGGGTTGCTATCAGTCAGGAATTGGCCCAGAAGTTGATTGAGAGCATGCCCAGTCAAATTGCAGAGGTCCTGAAAAAGAAGGGCCAACACTGCAAATACTGACTCTTTGCATAAATGTCATGTAATTGTCGACGAAAGCCTTTGAAACGTATGAAGTGCGTGTAATTATATTTCACTACATCACAGAAACAACTGAAACAAAGATCTAAAAGCAGATTAGCAGCAAACTTTGTGAAAACTAATATTTGTGTCATTCTCAAAACTTTTGGCCACGACTGTAGATGTAATGTAGAATTCTTGTTCTGGCTTATTACTAAACTATGGAAGAAAGGCTAAGTATGTAGTACAATGCAATCCAGGTACAGTACACAGGGTGAGACGCTGATGGCTGGTACTACTCCTCCTTCCCGGTATAATACTCTTTACATACAGGATATGATATGAATGGTGTCTCTACAAATGTAGTTTAATTGTCACCGTGATAGCTGCCATGTCCTTGCACAGGGAGAAAAGAAAACACCAATAGATCGCCGGGCGACATGTTATGTTTGCCACCAAGTGGCCTAAAAGTGGGTCCCACCTGGAGCATCTGGTGCTTGTACTCTTTAGCACCTTGTTCATTTACCCAAACTCGTGCAGATGCAGGATAGTTGGTTAAAGGAGCATAGGGAAAAATGAAGATTCATGGTAGGGAGACTTCTTCTGATTCTTGAATCCAGAAAACTGGTTTCAAGGTTTTTAGTGGGTGGTTTTGGGGAATTTTACAAGGTATAGTACAAGTAGTAATGATTGTATTAATCAGTAGTATAACCTCTCCAGCTCTCGTCAAACTCAAAGTGACAGGCGACCACGCCCCTTTCCACCCATAACCACACCCACTCCACCCACAACCCCACCCAAACCACGCCTATAATACCACCCATTCAAATCCCTTTTTTTCTTCTAGATCCGATAAAGCGTCAGTAATTCAATTAAGTTTAATATGTTTAAAAATAAAATGATATTAAGCTTGTATTAAGCTTATATTAAACTCGTATTAAGCTATTATAAATATTGGCAATAGTTATTTGATCCGTCTATATATCTATCTTTCTATCTATCTATCGGACCTTCGAGGATGTCACCACAGGTCCTGTTCTAATTATCTATTTAACCCAATCTATCATTCAATAGATAAATATTTTATCTATCTATCTAATAATCTATCTATGTTAAAGAAAGACGGCAGCACTCCAGAATTGTGATGAAAAAATAGGTGGATGGTTTATTAACCCATCTGACAGCAACGTATCAGCCCTCGCAATGGAGCCTTTGTCAGATGGGTTAATAAACCATCCACCTATTTTTTCATCACAATTCTGGAGTGCTGCCGTCTTTCTTTAACATATTTATATGGGACCTTGGCCACAGGTCCTTGAAAGGATTTGCACCTGTTTTTAATGTGTGCTGCTTTTTTTATTTTATTTTCTATCTATCTATCTATCGATCACATATCTATCTATCAATTTATCTATCTATCTAGCTAATCTATCTAGCTCGCATCTATTAATCTATTTTATCTAGGACTTTTGATGAGCCCCTTTCCCCGCCCATAACCCGCACATGCCTCCCACAAACCCTCCCAGCCCCGCCCAAAGCTGATGTCAGAGCTGATATCCCAGAAGGTCCTGTTCTAATTAATTATCTATCTAGGCCAAATCTAACATTCAATAGATAAATATTTTGCTATTATAAATATTGGCAATAGTTATTTGATCCGTCTATCTAACTATCTATAGGATCTTCAATGATGTCACCACAGGTCCTGTTCTAATTAATTATCTATCTAACTTAAATCTATCGTTCAATAGATAAATATTTTATCTATCTATCTATCTATCCAGCATCTATCTATTTTATCTAGGACTTTTGATGAGCTCCTTTTCCCAGCCCCACCTAAAGCTGATGTCATCGCAGATCCTAGGCACATTTCTATCTAGCTCAAATCTAATTTAAGAGGGACAGCCGCGGGACTCAACTTTCTAGGGTGCCGATTCAGCAGCCCTATATAAAAGAGCGCTACACGCAAAACAAAAACACAGACATTTTTATAGCCTGTTTTACAACTGCCTACGCCAGACTCAAATTATACACACTCCTAGACAGATTGCAAGAAAGTTGTCTTTATCACGACACAGACTGCGTAATCTTGCGTAATCCTGATCCCGAGATGCAGAAAACAATAGATATAGAGCAAAACGGCATTTTCAGAAATAGGAAGGGTCGGGACAGAGACAAGACCACTACGTAAAACGCAAAAGTGCGTCTACACAAAGAGACAACTGATGACGAACTTTACGACGCTACCTTTCGGTTATTAAACATGGTCGCGCAATTTCACCACCCGTTTTCTTGTATTTTAGCAGGGCCCTCAAATTCCGGAAAGAGGTTTTTTGTAAAACGGTTGTTAATACAAGCGGATGCGCTAATGTTGCTCAAACCCGACAATGTCATTTGATTTTACGCGTGTTGGCAGAAATCGTACAACGAGCTAAACCATTTGTTTACAAATATCAGGTTTATTGAGGGAATACCGCAAAATTTTACAGACGATGACCTATTCCCGCAGGACAAGGTAAATTTGGCGGTCGTCAATGATCTCATGGAGGCGGCATGCGAAAATCTTGAAATACAAAACGCTTTCACCAAATACGTGCACCACAGAAATTTGAGCATTATGTATCTCGTTCAAAACGTTTTTTGTCAGGGTAAGAAAAGCAGGACCATAAATTTAAACACTAAATACATGGTCCTTTTTATTACGTTGGCTCGGCAAATGTACCCCGGTAAAACACGTTTCTTTTTAGAAGCTTTTGAAGAAGCTACACACGCGCCTTATGGCTATTTACTCGTAGATTTAAGATCTGACACACCTGAGGAACTGCGGCTAAGAACCGGTTTGTTCCCGCCAGATCTTCGGGCGGTTTATATGTACAAAAAGAAGCTCTAAAATGTAATATTTCTCATCTCGACGGTCATTTTTGGTAGCGTCGCCGCTCCTGTAAAGATGTCGAACAGGATCCAACGTAATTGGGATCTTTTAAAAGTATTGGTCAAAACCAAACCGACGGTCCGAAAAGCAGTATTACGCAGTGCCAGTAATGATTTGATATCCGCTATTGGCGAGATCGCTCTTAATATCCTTAAAGGAAAGATACCTGTTAGAGAGTGACCAAAAAATATACTGAAAAGATGGGGCAAGGCTATGAAGAAATTAAGCGATAAAAGCTGTCCCATTAAAGACAAGAAGCGCATTGTGAACCAGCGCGGCGGTTTTATAGGATCGCTGCTGGGCTTTGCGATAAATTAATCACTAGCTTGAAAGCAAATAGAGTCGGCGGCTCATAATGGAGTATGCAGAGAAAATGTTCCTGGTTTCCAAACACGAATTAGACCGTTTAGAAAAAAAACTGTTGTAGAAACACCAGACATACGCCAAACCGTTATGCGGCGTTTGGACGTCAAAATTAGATAAATACTACACAGAAATGACCTTTTAGATGATGAAAGAATTAAGAGATACACTAATGTGTTACAGAGATACTTGACGCTCAACAAACAGTCAGATAAAGAAATGTCAACCCTAACCTGATTACGCAGCCGCAACCCGACCAACAATGATTGACAAATGACGCTTCTAGCGTAAACGATGTTAAAGAGATACTTAACAATGTTAATATAAGGTATAGGAAAAATGCTGAACTTTTGTTGAACAAACTGCGACGATCGGGTAACAAGCCGTACTGGAACGCTAGGGTTGAATTCATTTACAAAGATCAAGTTATACCAGGATCCAACATCATCGACCTGATTCGCGTCGCGATGCAGAGTCACGGGTTGCTTAAGGCTAAAACACCTCGCGGGTGGGACTTCTTCATGGAAACCATTGCCGAACTGAATGTGCCATCAACCGTGATCGGTAATCAGGGGCGGGCAGGCAATTGCCCCCCAGGCCGCCCTAAAGCATGTTAAAAATGTCCGCTGGCCGTTTTTAACGAATAATTTTTCTTTTTTTTTTATTCCTTAGGGCTGCACCGCCGATCACCACAGGTCCTGGTTCTAGTTGCTGGCGGCGGTGGGGGGGCAGTAGATGAGTGCTTCCATTGTAGAAGCGCTCATTTCCACATTCATCTGTATCGCCGTCTTCAGGACAGCGATACAGATGCCTGTGCTGCGGCAGGGCAGGGGAGGAAGAGGCGTCTCCCTTCTTTGTTCTTCTGATAGTCTGCAGGCACTAATGCCTGCGGCCTATCAGAGGCCGGCTCAGGCGGCGTGATGACGTCATTATCATCGCGCCGCCTGAGCCGGGCAGCACACAGCAGGGACACAGGCCGGAAGAAGGGCCTGCCAGCGTCTTTCCCTCACCGCGCCTGCGCCGAATGCTGAACGGCGCAAGATTTCACCAAAGCACAGGGCTGGCAGACAGATGCGAGCGCTGCCTGGCTCTGTCAATCAGGACTTGGAGGGAGGCAACAAAAGGTGGGAGAACGGAGCCTCTAGGAGCAGGAACAAGTCCTCCCTGCTCCTAGAGGCTAATTAACATTTTATAAAAGTTAGATTTCTTGCGTAACGGGGCATAGATAAAAGTAGGAATAGGCTAGTTAGGTTTAGCTGACATTAGCACGTCGCTAATGTCAGCTCGCTTAATAGGGTTAAATCTGGTGGCAGAATCCCTTTAAGACGGATCGGAGTCGAGAGTTTTTCAACAAACCTATGAGAAAACTATGTGAAACCTTTAAAATACATCATTTTTTAAATTCGAATACGGTCGTTGGTGGAGCGTTTTAATAGAATGCTAAAAACAAGAATGTGGCGTTATCTTAGAGAACAAAACACATACAGATACATTGACAAGTTACAAGACCTGGTAGATAGCTATAATCACATGTACCGCAATCACACGTACCACAGAACCATAAAGTGTCGCCCTGTTGATGTGACAAAAGAGAACTCTTTAATCGTTTGGAAAAATATCTACGGCGATTAAGCCTCTATTAAAAAAATTAAACCGTTATTAAAAATAGGTGACCATGTCAGAATTGTACGCTATAAGGGGACGTTCGCGAAGGGCTAGGAACAAACCTATACGGACGAGATATTTGCCATTTACGCTGTAAACACTAGGGGCCTCAGACCCCTTTATAAGTTGAAGGATCGTTCTAAGTCCAAAAAGTACCCCCCGATAAGCGGCGTGGTTACCAGATAGAAAAAATCGTGAAAAAGAAGAAGGTTAGGGAAAAAACACAGTATTTTGTAAAGTGGGTCAGTTACCCCGAAAAGTTTAACTCTTGGGTGCCGGAAAAGCAGTTGGTGTGCATGTAAACTATGGAAGACGGCTCGTTTTTTATTACCATTGCCGATTACACCACTAAATTAGCAAAAGCCGTCCATCTTATGAAGCGGTGTTAGTAGAGATTCAGTATCCCCATACGTGGAAAACCTTTGGGACCGGCGATGGTGTATTCTATGTAGCCCGGCACGATGACCCTGTGAGAGAGTTTTTTGTTAAATCGGGTTATTACCCTAATATGAATGAGCTGATCAAAGCCATTAATAACAAACTTGATTCTATAAAAATACCGCCTGATCAATTGCATCTAAGATACGACGAGATTGACAGAAACGTTTATGTAACGTAATTGAGCTTATACAAGTTCATGCCAGGTGAAAAGTTAGGCAATATATTGGGGCTTCAGGGCTACTCGTGCGATCGCTTGAACAAGAATGTTTTGTGCCTCAACGAATCTGGCTTGCCTTTTTTAGAACATGTAGCGAATGATGATTTACTTTTAGCAAAAGAGATCGATTCTTTACCTATAAAGAGAAAATTCATCCCGATATTAAAGCCGGATTTTATACAATGTTTGTTTATACCGATATCATTCAGCATCAACTTGTTGGCGATAGTTCCGTACAGCTTTTAAGAACTGTGGAGCTAAGCGGCAAAAATGGAAAATGGCGAAATAGTCACGCAAAAGTATAACAGGCCGGACTATATACCTCTCTGCAAACACTTTGATACCATTACAATATTGATACTCAAGGATCAATCTAAACCCGTTAAATTCAAATACGGGAAAACTATTGTACGATTACACTTTAGACCTCATGCTGTGACGACGCATTAAAATGTTGTCCCAGAGAGTGTACGGCGATCCAGACGCTTATACGCATTATTACATAGCGCAGGCCGGTCATGGTTTGGACGGTTTTCCCGGATCAGAATTCATGCATGGTTCTGGTCTCGCCAGGTTATTTTGTGGATTGTTCTGGCGACTCGTTCCCCTATTCAAGAAAGGTATGGAAATTGTAAAACCGCACATAAAAACAGCCGCCAGGAATATCGCTAAAGATTTTGTAGCTAAGGCTTCGACCGCCGTTATGGATCGAATAAATAGAACTACGCAAGGGCAGGAAGGCTCCGGCGTCGTGCAAATTCCGGAGGCTCCGGCGTCGTCCTACCCCCTTTTATAAATAAAGTAGAGCCGACTAAGAGACGTCGCCGCCAGAAAACAAGAAGCCGTTCACCGAGCAACATCTTCTAATTAACAGCTATCCGTCAAGTATGCCAAATCAGAGTTGGATATCTTTCAAATACCACCTACGCAAACGAGTATTGAAAAAATTTTTATGTAGAGGTACAACCGATAGCGGCCATTGCCGACAACGCGCCTTTGGAGTTCTTTATCTCAGGCAGCGTTGAATATTATTACAGTCTGTGCTGTGCTCTTGCAGTCATCTTAACAGGACGGCCACTCCTAGGGAGAGTAGCAGCAGTGCTGAACTTTCTCCATTTATAGACAATTTATCTTACCGTGGACTGATGAACAGCAAGGCTTTTGGAGATACTTTTACAACCCTTTCCAGCTTTATGCAAGTCAACAATTCTTAATCTTAGGTCTTCTGAGAGCTCTTTTGTGTGAGGCATCATTCACATCAGGCAATGCTTCTTGTGAAAAGCAAACCCAGAACTGGTGTGTGCTTTTATAGGGCAGGGCAGCTGTAACCAACACCTCCAATATCATCTAATTGATTGGACTCCAGTTGGCTTACACCTCACTCCAATTAGCTCTTGGAGATGTTATTAGTCTAGGGGTTCACATACTTTTTCCACCTGCACTGTGAATGTTTACATGGTGTGTTCAAAAAAACATGGTAACATTTAATTCTTTGTGTGTTACTAGTTTAAGCAGACTGTGATTGTCTATTGTTGTTACTTAGATGAAGATCAGATCACATTTTATCACCAATTTGTGCAGAAATCCATATCATTTCAAAGGGTTCACATACTTTTTCTTGCAACTGTATACGCCCGGCTCGCCTTTAAGGTAAAAAGGGAGTTTTTGGTGTTTTTTGTTGAAGTAGAATTTTGGTTACGTTTATAATCGGATATATGTTTAGTGGGTGCTCTTTTTTCAGTTTTTCTCTCTTACAGAGCAGCGACCGGCTTTAGTTTGGATCGTAAGCCATTTGTTTGTGTTTTGGGGAGCATTGCGAGCAGCAGTACGGCAGGACGGGCGGCAATTTGGTTTTTCAAGGGATGCTGCTGTTATCCGGTGGCTAGGAAAGAGAGGTATGGTTTGGGGTAGCATGTTGCCAGAAGTCCACAGGTTTGTGCGCTTGGACAGATCTCCTGATGTGCTTGTATTGCATGTAGGTGGTAATGACCTAGGGGCAAGACCTTTCAGGGAACTGATCAGGGACATAAAATTAGATTTATTGAGGATGTGGGCATTGTTCCCGGGATTAGTAATCGTGTGGTCAGACATTGTTTATAGGCATGTGTGGTGTGGGGCTCGGTCAACAGAATGCAGCCAGATCTTATCTGGACCCGATTATACTTAATGGGGCATTCTGTTTGCATCTGGATCCAAAGAATTCCGTCAGGCTGTTCTCTGCTGGAACAGCCTGTGGGAATCGCTGCCGGAGAGGTGAAAGTAGCCTTAGTGGCATGTATCTGAGATGGGGATACCCCTCTAATCTACATGAGTAAGGGCCCTGGTTGAGGATCGGGCCAAGTATTCTGAAGAATGTTGTAAAAGTGCCACGCTCACCTGAAAAATGCTTGTTTGAAAAGCGCTTGTTTGTTGAGTGATCGCATCTTTTATGGGGCACCTAAAATTGTTGTTTATCTGGGTGATGATGCAGACAATACACAAAGTGAATTGCAGACGAACAATCGTAATAACGATCATTCATCCCCCTTTCATCAGGCTGTGTGAAAGGCACTTTGAAGAAGTGTCAACTTGTATACAGTGGATATAAAAAGTCTACACACCCCTGTTAAAATGTCAGGTTTCTGTGATGTAAAAAAAAAACTTTTTCCACCTTTAATGTGACCTATAAACTGTACAACTCAATTGAAAAACAAACTGAAATCTTTTAGGTGGATGGAAGAAAAAATATAAAAATAAAATAATGTGGTTGCATAAGTGTGCACACCCTTAAACGAATACTTTGTTGAAGCACCTTTTGATTTTATTACAGCACTCAGTCTTTTTGGGTATGAGTCTATCAGCATGGCACATTTTGACTTGGCAAGATTTGCCCACTCTTCTTTGCAAAAAACACTCCAAATCTGTCAGATTGCCAGGGCATCTCCTGTGCACAGCCCTCTGCCTGGGCCATTCCAAAACTTTAATCTTCTTCTGGTGAAGCCATTCCTTTGTTGATTTGGATGTATGCTTTGGGTCGTTGTCATGCTGAAAGATGAAGTTCCTCTTCGTGTTCAGCTTTCTAGCAGAAGCCTGAATGTTTTGTGCCAATATTGGAACTGTTCATAATTCCCTCTAGCTTAACTAAGGCCCCAGTTCAGCTGAAGAAAAACAGCCCCAAAGCATGATGCTGCCACCACCATGCTTCACTGTGGGTATGGTGTTCTTTTGGTGATGTGCAGTGTTGTTTTTGCGACATATCTTTTAGAATTATGGCCAAAAAGTTCAACCTTGGTTTCATCAGACCATAACACCTTTTCCCACATGATTTTGGGAGACTTCAGATGTGTTTTTTCAAAATGTAGCCTGGCTTGGATGTTTTTATTCATAAGAAAAGGCTTTCGTCTTGCCACTCTACCCCATAGCCCAGACATATGGAGAATACAGGAGATGGTTGTCACATGTACCACACAGCCAGTACTTGCCAGATATTCCTGCAGCTCCTTTAATATTGCTGTAGGCCTCTTGGTAGCCTCCCAGACCAGTTTTCTTCTTGTCTTTTCATCAATTTTGGAGGGACGTCCAGTTCTTGGTAATGTCACTGTTGTGCCATATTTTCTCCACTTGATGATGACTGTCTTCCCTGTGTTCCATGGTATATCTAATGCCTTGGAAATTCTTTTGTACCCTTCTCCTGACTGATACCTTTTAACAATGAGATCCCTCTGATGTTTGGAAGCTCTCTGTGGACCATGGCTTTTGCTGTGGGATGCAACTAAGAAAAGTTCAGGAAAGACCAACTAGAGCAGCTGAACTTTATTTGGGGTTAATCAGAGGCACTTTAAATGGTGGCAGGTGTATGCTGACTCCTATTTAACAGGATTTTGAATGTGATTGCTTAATTCTGAACACAGCTACATCCCCAGTTATAAGAGGGTTTGCACACTTATGCAGCCACATTATTTTAGTTTTTTTTTTCTTCCCTCCACCTAAAAGATTTCAGTTTGTTTTTCAATTGAGTGGTACAGTTTATAGGTCACATTAAAGGTGGAAAAAGTTCTGAAATGATTTATCTTTGTCTCATTTTTTTACAGCACAGAAACCTGACATTTTAACAGGGGTGTGTAGACTTTTTATATCCACTGTATGTTTGATTAGCTATTATTACTGGCCTGTGTAAAAGGACCCTAAAGCCCCTTTCACACAGGCGAGTTTTCCGCGCGGGTGCAATGTGTGAGGCGAATGCATTGCACCCGCACTGAATCCGGACTCATTCACTTCAATGGGGCTGTGCAGATGAGCGGTGATTTTCACGCATCACTTGTGCGTTGCGTGAAATTCGCAGCATGTTCTATATTCAGCGTTTTCACGCAACGCAGGCCCCATAGAAGTGAATGGGGCTGCGTGAAAATCGCAAGCATCCGCAAGCAAGTGCGGATGCGGTGCGATTTTCACGCATGGTTTCTAGGAGATGATCGGGATGAGCAACCACGGACCCCATTAAAATCTATTCACTGTATTATTTTCCCTTATAACATTGTTTTGAATAATAGCATTCTTAATACAGAATGCTTTGTAAAATGTGCTTTGAGTGGTTAAAAAATAAAAAAAATTAACTCACCTCACCACTTGATCGCACAGCCGGCATCGTCTTCTTTCAGGACACGCAAAAGGACCTTTGATGATGTATCTGATCTTTCTATCTTTATTCTGCAGGACCTTTGATGATGTCATCAAAGGTCCTTTTGCAGGTCCTGAAAGAAGAAGAAAGAAGACGTGCCAGCTGCGCGATCAAGTGGATGAGGTGAGTTAATTTTTTTTTTTCTTTTTTAACCCCTCAAGGCACATTTTACTAAGCATTCTGCATTAAGAATGCTATTATTTTCCATTATAACCATGTTATAATGGAAAATATTAAAATCTACAGAACACCAAACCCTAATTTCAGTAAAGAAGTCCGGATTCGGGTCTGGGTACCACATTCAGTTTTTTCTCACGCGCGTGCAAAACGCATTGCACTCGCGAGGAAATAACTGAACATCGGAACGCAATCGCAGACAAAACTACTCGTGTGGGTTTCCCGCAATGCACCCTGAACGCATCCGGTTCTCACCCGCGACGCCTGTGTGAAGGGCGCCTAAAAGACCCTTTACACGGTTCAACTGAGCAGACAATTGTTGGAAGGGAAGCATACATACCTTCCCAAAAATTTCCTGCTTGTCAGTAAAGTAGACCACTACATTTACATGCAGTGATCTCCTCCACAGTGTGGGGAAGAGCGGTCATTTAAGCCATCGCTCACCCACATTCAAAATCTATGGTTGCCAGCAGCAGAGGGCCATCTAAACACCTCGATCTGCTGGCTGCAAATAATAATTTAGATAAGATGCCTTTATTGTCACTGTACAATACAATGTAATACAATGTACAATACAATGAAATGTTGTGGTGCCAACACCAATGATCTATTACCCAATGAACCAGCATTTTGCTAACGAGTGTTCCTACGAATGCTTGTTAGCGATTATCTGTTGAAATCTCAGGCAGTGTAAAGGGGCTTTAACTCTGTGAACCACATTGCTTTACTTACTGTATCTTGTACTGATCTTGAGTCACTGTCTGTAATTTAATCTAGAGCTGTATTCACAAATCTGCAAGCTAGAACGCTCACCATTCGCAGCTTTTGCGTAGTCTAAGGCTGGGTTCACACCTGAGCGTATTCGATAAGCGCTCTTTACAGGCGTTTTTAGCGAGTGTTTTTTTTAGGCGTATTTTGGGGCGTTTTTGTATTTTGGAAACACGCGTTGTACGCGCGTTCTTGCTATTGACCACAGAGGCGTACAATGAAAAACAGAGGTGTTACGCGCGACAATACTCCCCAAAGAAGCTCCTGTACTTCTTGGGGCATAGGGCGTTTTACAGCGCGTTCGTACGCGCTGTAAAACGCTCAGGTGAGAACCATGCCCATAGGGAAACATTGGTTCTTGCCTGTTGAGCGTTTTACAGCACGTAGGAACGCGCTGTAAAACGCTCAGGTGTGAACCTAGCCTAAGATTACATGAGCGGTGACTCGGCCTCTAAGACTCAGCAGCATTTAGCTGAGCAGAAAACTGGAGTGTCTCCATTGAACTAGATGGTGCCACGGTGCAGGAAAAAACTGAAGGTGCCAGGGCACATAACTGGAAATTCAGGTCCTTTATTCAGGATTATTTCACAACTTTTATACAAGTTACACCAGCTTTAAGCAGAAGTGTTACAAGATTTGCACAAGTTTTGTATGTAACTATTTGCATCCCATATATTTCTTTTTAATAGATTTATTACCCAACAGTTTCATGAAAATCTCATAAAAGCTGCACGTACATGTGACTTGAGGTATTCCTACGGCCAAACATATAGACATAAGACTTGTGGACACTTTGCACATAACATCAAGGAATAATCAAAAAATCAGTATTCTCCTAAAGGGGTTATCCGAGACTAACAAATGCTCCCCCTGGTGATGCTAGGGAGGCTCGTCCCCGTCACCGCCTGTCATTGGCTGCTCGTCCCCAACACTGGATGTTTTCATCCTGCTGCGGCGGTGAGGGGACCAGGAGCAGTGCAGGGAGCGGGGACCCAGGTAAGTAGATTCAGTGTGTGGGGCCCGGCATATGGGGAAGCATTTTTTAGTCTCGGATAACGCCTTTAAGGTGACTTCATAGTCGAACCTACAGTACACTGCTCTTCCACAAGTACTGTCTTTTAAACCAGACGTCACAGGAGCGTGGTAGGTGTCTGGCTTGGAGGAAAATCTTGTATTCAGAGGAAAGCCAGGCCTCATTCTGCCATTATTCCTTGTTTGCAAACTAAGGGTGCCTTCACATGCTGCGGATTTTGTGGCAGAAGTTTCCGCAAAGTTTTCTGCAGTAACTGAATATGAAGAGGTGAATTTCTGTATAAACTAAGCATCTAAAAATGTAACTTTATTAGTAAAGGAGGTTTCATATCTGTTTGAAATGCAAGTCTGAAAAAAACCCATGGGAGTGGTTCTTTAAGTGCTTAAGCAACATATTGCACAAGAAGACGGCATAATTTAAAGCGCCTTTTAGGCACTTGTGTGCTGTGCACATGTAGACCTCTGGTGAAGAAGCCTACTGTGGTAGGGGAAGCAGTGCATTTCAGGGGGTAGTTAGGATTATGTAATTACAAAAGGATTGCGGCCGTGCTGCTCTAGATAGAACCTACCACGCAAGCCTGACTTCATACGAACTGTGGTATGTTGCTGAAATGACTTCCGCATTATTTTTACCGTACTTTCTGAGAAGGGTTAGCAGTCCAGAAAGGGAGCAGACAGGGAGGAACCCAAAGTGAAAGGTAGTGAATAGCCACCACTTAGGCCTGCTGTGCACAAATAGGTAACACAGTAGGTAGCACAGCGCACCCTCACCCTCGTAGCCTCCATGCTAGTGGTTGGCCTATCTGGGTGTCACGGCGGTGAGTGGGGGAAACCCCCCGCCATGCGATGTTAAAGGGATAATGGGAAGCTGCTAGGCCAGGACAACAGAATCAGGGAGCAGGTCACCTCCTAAAGCGTCCCTAACTCTGACCCTGACTCCTAACCGTATGAGCTAACCCAGATGGTAGGAGGGCTCATACTCAGGAACCTCGGGTCCCTACTAGCCCCCAGGAAATCCCTGGACTAGGAGCAGGGTAAGAGGAAATGTTCCTCCTAGACACGGATGAACAGGAGTCTAAACTGGCCAAGCTGCAAGGAAAGGGAAACATATACAACATATGGATATGGCAGGTGAGTGAAACCACTTCCACACCTACCTGCCACAGACACACAGACTGGAACCCGTGCTCAAATGCTGAAGTCCACACCAAACACAAAGGGAGAAAGCACACAAATATTAAACACACAGGAACCAGATCCATAGCTGCAATAAGGTAAAACACCACACAAACATAAGCTTAACATCAATACATGTTTTATGACCACAAGGGTGGCCATCACTGGACAGATGGTATAAGACCAGGAGGATGACTCCAGCATAAGGCATGGCTGGAGTACCCCTCAGCTACAGGGATCCAGCAGAGGCTAAATAGCCCAAGTAGCCACACTCACACACACAAACTAGGAAAGGAATTAACCCTTCCAACACCAGACAAGGTAAGTGTCACTTAAAGGGGAAATGTACACATAACATGAATCCCGTGCTCACCAAACATAGACAGTGAACACATACATACAAATGTTGCTAGAAGCAACCGCATGCCTTGACAGCGAGTCGCCTAGCAACCAACTCAGGCTGCTACACTGCCAAACATAATTATGTTGCCAGCGGCAACCACACGAGAGACAAATATACAAACTGTCCTAACCTGCGGTAGACAACAAGCAGACCGCTGACAACTGCATGCGACACAAGGAGTCACGACCATAGGCCGTGACACTGGGCTTCCAGAGGAATTTTCCATTTCTGCTTTGGCCAGCCTGTGTTTGTGGTACTCCAGATTGTTGCGGGACTGCCACGGTAGTTGAGGTCTATATCTCAATTATAGGACCACCCCCTATTCCCAATACCAACTAAGTAATTAGCTGCCAGCAGACAAGCCATGTGAGTGTCGTTCGCTTATGTCTGTTGTTATTAATTAGTTAATTATAACAATATATTTATACCGTATATTAGTATAATATATATTATACTAATAATAACTATTTAACATTAGTCTATAGCAGTGATGGCGAACCTGTTAGAGACCGGGTGCCCAAACTGCAGCCCAAAACTCACTAATTTATCGCAAAGTGCCAACACGGCAATGTAACCGGAATACTCCAGTCCAGTATAGTATCTTTTCCATGTACTTTATCATTTAAGTATAATGACCTGCCTACATTCAATGTGCTGTCCGTGCTGTTCATAGTGCGCCCAGCGCTGATGAATGGCTGGTAAAGTCCAGAGTATATTGGTACACCATAGACTTTTTCCAGGGTGCGGGTGCCCACAGAGAGAACTCTGAGTGCCGCCTCTGGCACCCGTGCCATAGGTTCGCCATCACTGGTCTATAGTATTAGAGATATATTAAAATGATGTGGTAGGCATCACTCAAATTAAATTATTAAAAGATCCGGCCCACTGAGAACAAATCTAAAAACATATTTTATGGTTCACTTACTTCAGAAACTGATATTGAGGGAGTGTAGAAAGTGAAACTATGAAGGCCTCTCCCAACGCATAATACACATGCTGTTTCTGTGGCAATCTACAACACCTAGCAAAGGCATCTGGAAAAACCTGCTGGTTGTCTCTACACAGGCCATCCATCCCCTGCTTGTGATGTTACCTCCATTCCAGGTCCATGTCCCTGACCGCCCTACGCCATTAGCTGCTGTGACAGTGGCTCCTCCAACATCAAGTGCATACATATTATTTTCTCTGTTAGAAAAAGCAAAACGTAGGGGGCGTGGCCTGAGAGCGCATGGAGTAGGTCGCACCGCACTGAGCTCCTGCAGACATCCTGATTTTAGAGTGGTAGCAACCCCCTATTTCGCAGATCCTTGCCTACCTGGTGGTTGAGAGGAGACAGGAGAGTGTGGTGCTGATCTTTTGAGTCCCGACATGCCTAGAAAGTCCGGTAAAGGGCCGCGCTGTGACAGGCCAGAGGAGAGTCGGCATGGCGCCGAGGAAGAAGAGGGGCCGGCCTTACAGCCCAAGACGAGACAGACGGCTGCCGCAAAGCTGAGCAGGTTTGCTCGCACGGAGAGTGCTGGGGGAGACTGGGCTGAGGAGAAGGAGATAGACGCTCAGGTTTCCTCTGGACAAGAGGATGAATCCACCGACGGGGAGACCCTGGACGCGGTAAATTGGCCGCCATTAACCCCTGCACGGCCGGCAAAAGACGCGGTAGGCCCTAAAGTTGTGGATGGAGCAGAGCCTACTCTAAAAGATATTATGGCCGCTGTGGCCAGTTGTAACAGCACACTGAAGGTGCTTACAGTACAGGTTGGCAGCCTGAGGTCGGATGTGTCTTTAATTAGGCATGACCTACACAAAATCACAGAACGCACCTCTGAATTGGAGAAGAGGGTGTCCACTATTGAGGACGTTATCCAGCCTATGCAAATGGCGGCAAAATCATCTGCTAAAGATATAGCGGCGTTATACGCCAAAACAGATGACCTGGAGAACAGGTCCAGAAGGAATAACCTGCGGATTGTGGGTGTGCCAGAGAAGACGGAGGGGGATAATGCCACCGAATTTGTGGAAAAATGGCTGCACCAATTATTTCATGAAAAAGGTCTATCCTCATTATATGCGGTGGAGCGGGCGCACAGAGTCCCCATGCGGCCGCTTCCGCCTGGCAGACCTCCCCGTCCCATACTGGCGAAGATACTCCATTTTAAAGACCGGGACACTATCCTGCGACAATCTAGGGACAATGAGGAGATGGTCCTGAATGGGGTGAAAGTATCCATATTTCCGGATTATTCCAACGAAGTGCAGCGGAGGAGAAGCAGATTTATGGATATAAAGAAAAGGCTGAGAGCTCTACAAGTCCAGTACGCTATGCTGTTTCCTGCTAAACTGCGTGTGGTGGCATTGGGATCCACCAGATTTTTTGAAGATCCGGAGGAGGCGACGCAGTGGCTGGACGTCCACGAGCGACAATTGAGAAGTGGGGCCCTGGACACTTGAAGGAGGCAGATATACGTTTCTTATGTTCAAGTTATATATGCATTTACACTCTAGGATTGCTTTAAATGTTGCACCAGTTAGGGAGTGTATTATGTAATGCTACCAAATGGTAGTTCCTGAGGAGGGAGCAGGCGGTAATGATAGTAAAATGTATTTCTCAGTTGTGGGGAGGATTCTCTACCTGAGGAAAAGTGTTATAAATTGTTATGCTTATTGTAGGTTGAAGGGCATGTTGCTCTCGGATTGCCTTGTTTTAATGTGGGAAGTGGATAAGAAAGGGAAAGGTTTCCCCAGCTACAGTAACCTGAGTATGAGAGGGAGGGAGGGGGGTGGGGGGGTAGGGAAAAGGTTGGGGGGGAAGGTTAGGGTCTTGAACTATGAGCGAGTGTTATCTGAATGGGGTGTGAGATTCAAATATGGTTTAAAATTTTACCATGTCACAGGCGATTAGAATCTTAAGCTGGAATGTGAGAGGGATGGCTGAAGCACGGAAAAGACAGTGTATTTTTCAGTATCTGGGGCGGTTTCAGCCGGCTATATGTTGTCTTCAGGAAACGCATTTGACAGGAGAAAATTTACACTGGATGAATAAAAATTGGGTGATCCATGCGTTACATTCAACTCATTCCTCTCATTCTAGAGGTGTAAGTATGATTGTGCATAGGAGTATCAGGTATGAACATATGCAGGAGTGTGTGGACGCTGAGGGCAGGTATGTGTGTGTGGTGTGTAAGGTAGATGGAATACAGCTGGTGCTGGTGTCTGTGTATGTGCCTCCACCGTTTGCTTCCCCATTAATAAGAGAGATCATGGGCTTTGTGGCGGACTTCCCTGGGCTGCCGTGGCTGTTGGTTGGGGACTTTAATTGCACGATGAATGACTCCCTAGATAGATGCCGGGTGGAGGGAGCAGGTGGTTCACCGGGGAGTGCGGCTCTCAGGAACATTTTGGGTGAGGTAGGAGTGCAAGATGTATGGAGACGGCGTAACCCGGATAAGCGTGAATATTCATGTAGATCCGCCACGCACCATTCACTATCGCGTATAGATCTGGCCCTTGTTAACGACATAATGCTACCACTAGTTAGGGATGTTGTTTATCATCCTCGGTCGTTGTCTGACCATTCTCTGGTGCAGATTGACTTGTGCCTGGGGGTGCTCAGACAGGGACCGAGGCTGTGGAAGTGTAATCCTCATTGGTTGAATGTGTTGGGTGACCTATCTGGGATTTCTATGGAAATTAAGGAATTTTTTGATATCAATACAGGGTCGGCTTCGATACCAGGTGTATGGGACGCCATGAAAGCATTTCTGAGGGGAGTTCTGATGAAAGAAATCAACAAACATAAATCCAGGACCAGAGAGGCGGATGTCAAGGCGCATGTACTAGTGTCCGAGGCTGAGAGAGAGTTTAGTAGATCCCCCACCATGGTTAGTAGTGAGGCGCTGGAGGTTGCTCAGGAGCAGCTGAGATGTCATCTGGTACAGGCCGCAGATAGAAAGAGAAGCTTTTACCGTCAGAGATCTTTTGAGGAAGGAGAGAAGGTGGGTCATTTGTTGTCAGTGGTCTCGCAGGCTCAGAGAGGCTCCTCTTGTATTCAGGAGTTGAGAGATGACAGGGGGAACAGTTGTCAGGACACAAAAGGAATATTAGGAATTTTAAAAAGCTTCTATGTATCTCTATATACTTCCACTGGATCTAGTTCTGATGAGGCCCTGAAGGATTTCCTAGAGGAGGCGCAGTTATCGGTGCTGTCAGAAGAAGATAGAGAGAGGCTAGAGGAGCCGATTACACTAGAGGAACTGGAAGCTGCACTTGGGGACATGGCAAGTGGTAAGGCCCCTGGAGCTGATGGTCTCCCAGTAGAGATATACAAAAAACTACAGGGGATATTACTCCCTGAATTACTTAAGGTGTTTGAGCACTCATTGGAGGCAGGTTCGTTACCACATTCGATGCAGGAAGCTATAATTGTGGTTTTGCCTAAGCCTGGGAAGGATCCTAAAATACCGGATTCCTACAGGCCAATTTCACTTCTCACGGCTGATGTTAAGCTACTGGCGAAGGTGTTGGCGAACAGGCTGTCCAAGGTAATTCTGACCATAGTACATCCGGATCAGACGGGATTTATGCCAGGAAAATCAACGGCTATTAACCTTCGTAGGCTGTACACTAGTTTAAATATTCCGGCGGACAATGGTGGTGACAGGGCCTTGCTTGCGCTTGACGCCGCTAAGGCGTTTGATAGTGTGGAATGGAGGTATTTGTGGGGGGTCCTGAGAATTATGGGCTTTGGTGTACGGTTCATTCAGTGGGTACAGGTTCTGTATTCTAGCCCTAAGGCGAGAATTAGAGCTAATGGAGGATTATCAGACTGTTTTCCCCTCGCCAGGGGTTCCAGACAGGGATGCCCACTGTCGCCCTTATTGTTTGCTCTTGCAATAGAGCCGTTGGCGGCGCATATTCGCTTATCTACAAGTATAGAGGGGTTTAGATATGGTGAACTGCATAATAAAGTGGCTATGTACGCTGATGATACCCTACTTTTCTTGGGCGATACTGGTGCGTCCCTGGATACGGCCATGGCATTGATTGACAGATTTGGTAGCTTTTCCGGACTACGGATAAACTGGCAGAAATCCTCTTTGATGCCAATTGACGGGCAGGCCCTGGTAGGCAGACAAGTAGATAGTTTGGTGCCCTGGGTGGATAAATTTAAATATCTGGGATTACATATAACACCGAGACTAGCGGATTTTGAAGAACTAAATCTATCCCCTTTGCTAGCTACTTTTAGGCTTAAAGTGAGGTCATGGTGTAGGCTCTTTCTTTCGGTGGTAGGTAGAGTTAACCTTTTAAAAATGGTTATGATGCCCCAACTGTTATATATACTGAATAATGCTCCAGTTTGGATCCCTCTGGATAGATTTAAGAAAATTCACTCTATATTTAGAGATCTTACTTGGAAGTATGGACAGGCTAGGATCAAACTGGAGACATTGCAGTATTCTAAGTCGGAAGGGGGCTTAGCTGTCCCTAACGCATGGATTTATTTTTTGGCTTCCCAATGTCAGCATTTTAAGGGATGGATTGATCTACAAGCACCGGATATGACTGGGCAGATATTGCAGCATTGGCTGGGCAGTCGTGACCTCATGGGCATTCTGGAAGGTTTAGGAATGCATGCAGGGAGGGAAAAACTTCCTCTGATTGAACTCATGAAAAAAGTTTGGGCAAAAGTGAAGCTGCTAAGAGGAGTGGGAGGTATTAGTGAACTTTCACCTATTGGAAAGAACCACTTGTTGCCAGAACTATTGGCCATACCAGGACTTAGGAACTGGGAAACTTATGGAGTGACGAGAATTGGACAATTAATTAAGGACAAGACATGTAAGTCATTTCAAAGCCTGCAGCAGGAATTTAATATCCCCAAGGAGTGGTTTTATAAATATCTTCAAATAAGACATGCCCTTGGGGTCACGATGCGGAAGGGATGTGTGATAGCTCAAATGGAGGTGGTCCATAAGCTTGTTCTTCCGTCGGGAGGGGGAAAAAGAGGGTTAATATCACAGGTGTACGCTCTTCTAATGGAAAAATTCTTAGAGGGATATCCGCTTTCAAGAATGAAAAAGTGGGAGGCTGACGTGGGGGATATGTCTAAGGATATGTGGGAAGATATTTTAGAAGCAGTCCCCAAGGTGTCTCTAAGTGAACAGGGCAAACTGTCCCAACTATTTATTATACACAGAGTGTACAAAACACCGGTGTTCCTGAAAAAGATAGGAGTAAGAGGTGATGACAAGTGCCCAAAGTGTATGGAAGATGGTGCAGACTTATTACATATGTTGTGGTCTTGTCCAGTAGTTGCTAATTATTGGGAGGAAGTTGTAGAGATGATTAATAGTAAATTGACATTAAGAATTCAAAAAGATCCTAAGGTGTGTATTCTGGGGTATGTGTCTGAAATTGGAGGAAATGAACCGGTTAGGGTAGCTGCGGGGAGATTGCTATATGTGGCCAGGAAACTGATCGCTATGAGGTGGATCCAGGGGAGTCCGCCCACACTGAGTGAGTTTGAACGGAAGGTGCATGACATGCTGGTACTCGAAAAAGGGGTGTTTGTGAAGAGAGGGTGCCCTCAGAAGTTTGAAAAAATGTGGACTGAATGGTTATCTCATACCCACGTGGTTATATAGTCATGTGATGGTCAAGACCAATGTTAGGGTTGGGGGGTTAGGGTAGGGTAAGGGGGGGAGGGAGTTTGGAAAGGTCAAGTTTCTGGTAATTTTTTTTTGCCCATAATATGTTTTAGCAAAGGTATATGTAGTGTATGGATTCATGATAATACTGAGTGGTGATATACTTATGAGTATTGTTGTTCACTGAATCTGCATCGTGGATAATTTAAAGAAAGAAAAAGTCAACATATTGTATTATGTTATAATATGTATTTATTGTTTAATAAAAACGATTTGATTCAAAAAAAAGAAAAAGCAAAACGTAAGACTTTTTTTATTTTAAATTGACTAATTTAAAAAAAAGCTCCTGTGTGTAGATATTTCTGTTATGACACCAGGTATGCATCAATTACATGGTGTATAATGGTGAGGCCTAAAAGTTGAACCTTAAACTGGGATGGGATAATGCCATAAGGGTGGCGATATCCAGGGACATAACTATAATTCATAGGGCCCCCATAGCAGAAAAAGATAGGGCCCTCCCTCATTACCTCGTGTAAGAAAATTAAAACAGCGGCATAAGTCTCTTTAGGACAGGAACCTACACTAAATACTACCTCCGCTCTGTATTTTACCTCTCCTGGGGCCAAATGGCCTCCAATAAATGCAGGGAGAGCAGGCTACAGCTTTATACTTGCACTGATTAAAATCAGCCTGAAGAACGGAGAGGCTAAACAGGAGAACACAAACAATGGAGTCAGCCGCACCTCCAATGCAGACTGCAAAGAAAAAAAGGGGGGTTAGTCAGCACATCCCAGTACGCAGGTGCACGTTGCCATAGCTGAAAGTATAAAAGCAAAAAACAAACACAATACAACAGCACTCTGCAAACACAAATAAGTAAATACAATAGTGCCATACTCACTGTAGAAAATGTACTACTGTTAATGCTACGTTGCAACATTTTGTGCAAAATTATTTCTGCCTGTCCCCCAGCATAGTTTCCTGTCTTAGGGCTCTTTCACACTTGCGTTTTTTTCTTCCGGCATAGAGTTCCGTCGTCGGGGCTCTATGCCGGAAGAATCCTGATCAGGATTATCCTAATGCATTCTGAATGGAGAGAAATCCGTTCAGGATGCATCAGGATGTCTTCAGTTCCGGAACGGAAAGTTTTTTGGCCGGAGAAAATACTGCAGCATGCTGGGCTTTTTGCTCCGGCCAAAAATCCTGAACACTTGCCGCAAGGCCGGATCCGGAATTAATGCCCATTGAAAGGCATTAATCCGGATCCGGCCTTAAGCTTAACGTCGTTTCGGCGCATTGCCGGAGCCGACGTTTAGCTTTTCCTGAATGGTTACCATGGCTGCCGGGACGCTAAAGTCCTGGCAGCCATGGTAAAGTGTAGTGGGGAGCGGGGGAGCAGTATACTTACCGTCCGTGCGGCTCCCGGGGCGCTTCAGAGTGACGTCAGGGCGCCCCACGCGCATGGATGACGTGATCGCATGGATCACGTCATCCATGCGCATGGGGCGCTCTGACGTCATTCTGTAGCGCCCGGGGAGCAGCACGGACTGTAAGTATACTGCTCCCTCGCTCCCCACTACTACTATGGCAACCAGGACTTTAATAGCGTCCTGGCTGCCATAGTAACAATGAACGCATTTTGAAGACGGATCCGTCTTCAAATGCTTTCAGTTCACTTGCGTTGTTACGGATCTGGCGGGCACTTCCGGCAAATGGAGTACACGACGGATCCGGACAACGCAAGTGTGAAAGAGGCCTTAAAGAGATCACATTGATGCTGGCGGACAGGCACAAATAATTTTGTACAAAATATATTTGCCAAGAATCTCACATTTATAATGTAGCATTAGCATTAGTAAATTTTCTATAGTGAGTATGGCACTATTGCATTTACTTGATTATTTGTATTTGGAGAGTGCTGTTGCATTGTGATGACTTTAGCACCTGAGAGGCCGGCTAACCCATGCCGGAGATGTAGTCCATCCTCTTAAAGGAGTTTTGTGACTTCAGCAAATGGCATTTATTATGTAGAGAAAATTAATCCAAGGCACTTACTAATGTACTGTGATTGTCCAAATTGCTTCCTTTGCTGTCTGGATTCATTTTCCCATCACATTATACACTGCTCGTTTCCATGGTTACGACCACCCTGCAATCCATCAACGTGGCTGTGCTTGCATACTATAAAAAAGCACTGGGCTATGAGAGCTCCCACGGTCCCAGTCACCAGAGAAGCCGACATTGTTTCCTACAGTGTGCAAGCACGAGCACCACTGATGGATTGCAAGGTGGACGTAACCATGGAAACAAACAAAGTATAATCAAGCCAGTAAAGGAGGCAATATGGACAATCCCAATACATTAGTAAGTGTCTTGTATTAACCTTCCCTACATGATAAATGTCACTTGCTGAAGTGACACAACCCCTTTAAGGGGTTCTCTGGGACTTTAATATTCATGGCCTATTCTTACATTAGGTCACCAATCTTTGATTGCTGAGAGTCCGACCCTGATCAGCACAATCTTCATCCTAAGCATAGGCCATCAATATTAAAGCCCCAGAGAACCTTCATTATTGCTGTCAATTTGCTAGTGTTTTTTTTTATTATTACATCACCTTCATCTTTATATGCTGTAAAAATATTAACACAGGGCATCCTTACTTATTCAATGGACAGTACATGCTGCTGTCTTATATGAGGTCAGTGTGTAATAGTGACAGAGTTCACCGCCAGGTCTCCGATAACCACTGAGGGCATCGCAGTGGCGTAGCTAGAAATGACTGGGCCCCACAGCAAATTTTTTAATGGGGCCCCCCTCCCCAGTAGATTTTTCGCAACCCCTTCCTTTCATGCTGCCCCCATTCCTGTAGCTAGTAAAGATCGCTCTCAGACCAGGGCCGGCAGCTGTTCTTACACTGTCTATACTGTCGCTGTATGTAATTTCATTGTGTGATACTGTTGAGGAGGCCCTGACCAAATCCTTTAGTCCTCCTCTTCCTGGATGGGCCCCTTCTGGGTCAGGGCCCCAAAGCAGCCGCTTCCTCTATAGCTACGCCCCTGGGGCATTGGTTTCATTTGCAGAAATGCACATGTGCACAAAGACGATGCCCTCGGTGGTTATCGGAGTGCACATGCCCTGGCCCGGTGGTGAACTGTGCACGATGACGTAAGATGATTGCAGGGCTGGCCAGACGAGGCTGGGGAAAGTTTGGCATGCAAAACGCTGAGGGGCCTGGGCACTGACACCCAGAACGCCACCCCTGGGCACTTTCTAGCCCTCATTTGCATACCATGTTTTTGCAGCCTTAGAAAATCGGACTAAAACAACCAAGGTACCGTTATGATCGTGTGTGTGTGCAAGAAGCCAATATAAGCAGAGTAGAATGTGAAAAGTTGGTGACAGAATCCCTTTAAAGAGGTTTCAAGGATTTTTATATCGATGGACTATCCTCAGAAAAAGCCACCAATATCAGATCGGTGGGGGTCCAACACCCCAAGCCTCCGGCGTTCAGCTGTTTCATTGCAGGTCCGGCGCTGGAAGCCATAGTGCAGTGGACAGAGCTGGTAATTGCAGCGCTGTTCCCAGTGAAGTGAATGGCAACCAGCTCAGTCCACTACATAATGGACAGAGCTGTGTACTTCAGACACCAGAGCTACAACAAAAGAGGTGATAGGTGATTAAAGGGATAATCTGTGCATTACTATTGATAACCTACCCTCTGGATAGGTCATCAATATCAGATCGGTGGGTGTCCGACACCCGGGACCCCCGCTGATCAGCTGTTAGAAGAGGCTGGCGCTCCTAGGCCGTGTGATGTCATCGTACATCAGTCACGTGGCCTAGTTGTAGCTCAGCCCCATTCAAGTCACGCTGCAATACCAAGCACAGCCAGTATACAATGCAAGGTGCTGTGCTTGGAAAGCTGCCCAGGAGCCCGAAGCACTCTCCAGAGCTCCAGTGAGCAAGGCGTCCCTCTGAAACAACTGGATTGATTTTTCCATCACATTATACACTGCTCGTTTCCATGGTTACAGACCACCCTGCAATCCATCAGTGGTGGTCGTGCTTGCACACTGTAGGAAAAAGCGTCAGTTTCTCTGGTGGCCAGGACCATGGGAGCTCACATAGGCTGGTACTTTTTCCTATATTGTGTAAGCACGACCACCGCTGATGGATTGCAGGGTGGTCTGTAGCCATGGAAACAAGCAGTGTATAATGTGATGGAAAAATGAATCCAGCCAGCAAAGGAAGCAATATGGACAATCACAGTACATTAGTAAGTGTCTTGTATTAACTTTCTCTACATGATAAATGCAACTGTGAAGAAGTGAAACAACCCCTTTAAGTATAGCTTGCTTTACAGGTCCTTTAAAAAAAATCCTGGACAGCAGGGGTTGTCCGGGAATATATAATTTCTAACAGGTGCCGGCAGCCTGCCTCTCCCACTGAAAGGATCATACTTAACTGGTCCTCCGCGTTAGGTCCTGCATCTCCATCTTCCGTGCCGGGGTTTGTTTTCTTTTGTCTTTATGGCACACAGAGCTTTCTGCTCAAAACATCACTTTCTGTATGATTTTGTATCACCAGAGGTGAAGATATCTCAGGAAATGCTTGCTTTAAGAGCTGTTTTTGGAGTGCTGTTCTATATGTGTAGTGACGGGGCATTCCCTATCATATAAGCTCAGCCATTTGTGCTTCAAACTTTCCTTACCTTTAGTTCCTGGGACAAGAAGTGCAGACACATGACTCTATGCTTTATAGAGTGAAGCATGACCTGGCATCCTTCAAGAGGTTGTCCCACGAAAAAATATTCTACAGTTTAGCGCAACCTGATGTTTTTTATTTTTCCTTATTTATATGTCCAGCTCACTGAGATGGCCTTTAACTGCCTCCTGAGCTGTGATAGGGAGAGAGCTGCAGCAGAAAGGATACGCCCCCTGAGCTGCAGCAGAAAGGACACTCCCCTTGAGCTGCCAACTTGATATAAATCTAGCAGAGCAATTGGAGTAATGAATGGGGAGATCTCTGGATCCATGTCAGGTACAGGGCTGGTTCTAGCTTTGTTAGAAAATATCATGTACAATATGATGTCGGATTTCCATTACATTAATCATGGGATAACCCCTTTTAGCCAAATATTTTTTTAGCCCATCTGGGAAGTTGTATGGACCAGAGCTTTCAGTTTGGAGCCTTTAAGAGCAGTCCCCAAACACCGGGCCGCGGACCAGTAGCAGGCTGTGGATGATCTGGTACTGGTCTGAGGGGAGTGCGGAAGTTGAATGGTGGGGACAGGAACTATTGGCTCCTGTGCCCCACTGTTTAGTCTCATAAGTGGGAAGGTGCAGGATGGTTGTGATGGCATCATCACAACCTCCTGCGCCGGGTCACAGGCGGTGTGATGACATCATTACTCCACCAGAGACCTACACAGGAGGTTGCAATGATGTTTGCAACTGCCTGTACTGTAACGCAGGGAGCCGGGGCAGCAGGCTGGAAGAGGCATGCAACGCAGACCGCCAGAGGGAGGTGAGTATTTTTATAAGTAAAGAGGCACTACTGGGGGCATGCTATATTTAAAAGAGACCACTAATGGGGGCACTAAGGAAGAAAGGTTGATGCTTTATCTAATAGGGGGCACTACTGGGGGGCACTATATGTAAAGAGGCACTACTGGGGGGCACTATATGTAAAGAGGCCACTGCTGGGGGGGCATTATATGTAAAGAGGCCACTGCTGGGGCCTGGGGGGCATTATATGTACATAGGGCACTACTGGGGGGGGGGGGGAGATTATATCTTCAGGGCGCCTAAATTGGGATGATTACTAGGTAGGGGCATACAAGGAGGTATTAATACTAAATAGGTGTGTTCAATTATGCAGAAGTTGTGATCAGGAGACGTCATCAGAGTGATCTGTGCAGGACTGAGAAAAAAGGAACGAGAACGACTCCAGCCAGAGGAGACATCACCTATAAGTCACTGAGTGGGGGCCTAAACGGGATGATTAATTGTGTTGTTTTGTTAGGTGCATGATTTACCGCCACACACCGGTCCGCAGGAAAATTATTTTTAGTGAAACTGGTCCCTGATACAAAAAAGCTTGGGGACCACTGACCTATAAGGCTGTAGAGCAATATAATAACATGGCATGCTGGGAAGTTTAGGAAGTAATCTTCTCTTTCTAATGGCACCACGAAAGGAAAGGTAAGGGATTAGGCTTTTAAGCAAATTATAAAGTTTTATTGTATTTCCAAAGACACATGTATGTGTTCAAATCTCTAGAAATACACTTCAAAGGGGTTGCCCAGTGCAAAGATATTGATGACCTATCATCGGTGGGGGTCCAAGTCCCGGCAACCTCAAAGATCAACTGTTTGAAGAGGAAGCAGCGCTCACACCAGCTGGTTTTGAGGAAAGGTCACCTTTGCAATGCACACCCCTTTAATATAAGGCTACAGTTGGTGTATTTGGCTCCCGGTGTATACCCGACCCTGATCCATAGGCTCCTATTCACTCGACAGTGTGTCCCTTTGGCTTCAGGCTGTACATCCAAATACCTTTTTTAATTATATAGAAAGACTACATATGTATATCGTAGACTTTGCTTTTCTCTGCAGAGACATCCTACAAAAAAGTATACCAAATAATAAAAGTTTTTTTTGTTTTGTTCTTTTTTAAATTGTGACTAGGGCAGTGGTGGAGAACCGGTGGCACTAAGATCCATCTCTGTGGGCACCCGCACCCTGGAAAAAGTCTATGGTGTGGTGTACCAATATGCCTTAGACTTTTCCTGCCATTCATCAGCGCAGGACGCACTATGAACAGCACGAGCAGCACACTGAATGTAGGCAGGCTATTACAGCTACATGATAAAGTATATGGGAGATATACCATACTGGACTGTAGTATTCAGGTTAAATTGCCGCGTTGGCACTTTGCGATAAATAAGTGGGTTTTGGGTTACAGTTTAGACACTCAGACTG
Organism: Bufo bufo; assembly: GCF_905171765.1. Lineage (NCBI taxonomy): Eukaryota > Metazoa > Chordata > Amphibia > Anura > Bufonidae > Bufo > Bufo bufo. Next base: position 296,247,960 of record NC_053390.1, read on the forward strand.
TAAAAGGTTCGCCATCACTGTTCTACAGCAAGGCACTGTGTTAACAGCGCCTTGCTGTAAATATTGCAAATAACCCTGGTTCTTCTCTCATATTATACTGAAGGCAAATAATAAGAGACAATGTATCTACATGCAAAATACTGTACCTTAGAAATATATAGAAACAAACAGCAAAAGTTCTGTAAACCCCCATATGAAACTGGAGGCATACAAAAAGGTACGGAACCCATGGAACCATAACATGGCTGCGTGCATGATGAACCATTACTGTTACATTTCAAATCATCTTAAAAGGGGTTTTCCAAGCTTTTACTATTGATGACCTATCCTCAGGATAGGTCATCAATATAAAATCGGCGGGGGTCTGACACCCGGCATCCCCGCCGATCAGGGGAGACGGCATGCGCAGTTGCAGTGGGCGCCTCCCCCCAGGGCCCTTTAAGAGAGAATAAGAGTACTTGTTTCGTGACGCCAGTTGCAGTGAAGCAACAAGGGCACAGGGCCCCTTTTTAGTGATATAGTGGATGGTACCCAGGTGTAGGAATGCCAGAGTGGTGTAGGGTGGCCTAAACGTCCCTTAATGTTTTGTGCATATGTCACGGTGCTCCTACCTGGATACGCTGGACCCTAGGCGCTCCGAAGCAATGAAAAGGGGGTGGTTGATGAAATAAATTTTAGTCCAGACCTTGTATATAGTTGAACAGCAGCTTTACTTGAATAAACATTCATCAGAAACAGTCTTCAACTTTGTCTTGGTTCCAGCAGGCGTTAGCATGAAACTGGCAGGCAAACTCCTCTCTACTACGTCTGTTGCTCTCTGGCTCTACTGTGTTAACAGGATAGCTGTATAACTTAGTTTTTTCTGGGTGCTGCAACTTAACCACTTCCCATCTGGGCCCTTTGCCCCCTTCCTGACCAGGCCAAATTTTGCAAAACTGACATATCTCACTTTATGTGGTAATAACTTTGGAACGCCTTTATTTATCCAAGTCATTCAGAGATTGTTTTCTCGTGACACATTGTACTTCATGATAGTCATAAATTTGAGTCAAAATATTTCACCTTTATTTATGAAAAAATCCCAAATTTACCCAAAAATTTGAAAAATTCGCAATTTTCTAAATTTCAATTTCTCTGCTTTTAAAACAGAAAGTGATACCTCATAAAATATTTATTATTTAACATTCCCCATATGTCTACTTTATGTTGGCATCATTTTGGAAATGTCATTTTATTTTTTTAGGACGTTAGAAGGCTTAGAAGTTTAGAAGCAATTCTTCAAATTTTTAAGAAAATTGCCAAAACCCACTTTATAAGGACCAGTTCAGGTCTGAAGTCACTTTGTGGGGCCTACATAGTGGATACCCCCATAAATGACCCCATTGTAGAAACTACACCCCTCAAGGTATTCAAAACCGATTTTACAAACTTTGTTAACCCTTTAGGCGTTCCACAAGAATTAAAGGAAAATGGAGATCAAATTTTTAAATTTCACTTTTTTGACAGATTTTCCATTTTAATCAATTTTTTTCTTTAACACATCGATGGTTAACAGCCAAACAAAACTCAATATTTATTACCCAGATTCTGCGGTTTACAGAAACACCCCACATGTGGTCATAAACTGCTGTATGGGTACACGGCAGGGCGGAGAAAAAAAGGAACTCCACATGGTTTTTAGATGCCATGTCCCATTTGAAGCCCCCTGATGCACCCTTACAGTAGAAACTCCCAAGAAGTGACCCCATTTTGGAAACTAGGGGATAAGGTGCCAGTTTTATTAGTACTATTTTTGGGTACATATGATTTTTTGATCATTCATTATAACACTTTATGGGGCAAGGTGACCAAAAAATTGGTTGTTTTAGCACAGTTTCTATTTATTTATTTTTACAGCGTTCACCTGAGGGGTTCAGTCAAGTGACATTTTTATAGAGCAGATTGTTACGGACGTGGCGATACCTAATATGTATACTTTTTCTCATTTATTAAAGTTTTACACAATAATAGCATTTTTGAAACCAAAAAATTATGTTTTAATGTGTCCATGTTCTGAGAGCTATAGTTTTTTTATTTTTTGAGAGATTTTCTTATGTAGGGGCTCATTTTTTGCGGGATGAGGTGACGGTTCTATTGGTACTATTTTGTGGGACATACGCGTTTTTGATCACTTGGTGTTGCACCTTTTGTGATGCAAGGTGACAAAAATTGCTTGTTTTGACACAGTTTTTTTTTTTTTTTACGGTGTTCACCCGAGGGGTTAGGTCATGTGATATTTTTATAGAGCTGGTTTTTACGGACGCGGCAATACTAAATATGTCTATTTTATTTTATTTTTTCTATTTTTAATTTTTTTTATTATTCCTTACTTGGGTTTTTTTTTTTTTTTACATGTGAAACTTTTTTTTATTTTATTTTTTCAACCCTTTATTTTATTTTACACTTTTCATCCCCCATAAGGTCATACAAGACCTCTGGGGGACATTTACTTCACTTTTTTTTTTTTTTTACACTGTTGATTTCTCCTGTAACTGGGGCTGACATAGTAGCCCCAGTTACAGGACAAATGCACCCCTATAGAGGCTGTACAGCAGCAATCCTGCGCTGTACAGCCTCACAGCAGGGCTGATCGAGGTCTCTGAGAGACCTCACACAGCTCCTGCACTCTACGGTCACGGCGGTCACATGACCGCCGGGCCGGAACAGGAAGCGCACAGCGCTTCCTTCTCTGCAGACACAGCGCTCGGTGAGCGCTGTGTCTGCAGCGATCGTGAAGGCAGGGACACCTGGGAACTGTCCCTGCCTTGTCTTAGGGTTGCCCTGCTGTCACTGACAGCGGGCAACCCGATCAGCAGCTGCACGATTAGCGTGCAGCTGCTATTTCTGACAGGACGTTTTAAAAACGTGCTGTCAGAAATAGACGTCCACCCATAGGACGTTTATATCCTATGGGCGGACGTGAGGCGGTTAAATTTGTAGTCTGACTCCAAACTGTCCAGGGAACTTTACTCCTGGCTTCAGAGGCTTCAGCTTCTGCCTCCATGTCCAGCAGAGCTGAAGGTGCTCTAGCTGGCTCAGACAAGGCTGCTCCTGCTTTCTTCCCCTAGCAGGGGGTAAGCTAGACCTTCCCGTAGCCCTGGGTAAGCTGAACTAACTTCTAACTAGGACTCCTCCCTCCCTGCAGCAAGCTCCATTCTCTGTGAGATAGCTCTGCCATGTTTGCTGCCACCTGCTGGTGAACAAGGCATATTACACTTAAACAGTTACATACAGTGGGATGCGAAAGTTTGGGCAACCTTGTTAATCGTCATGATTTTCCTGTATAAATCGTTGGTTGTTACGATAAAAAATGTCAGTTAAATATATCATATAGGAGACATACACAGTGATATTTGAGAAGTGAAATGAAGTTTATTGGATTTACAGAAAGTGTGCTATAATTGTTTAAACAAAATTAGGCAGGTGCATAAATTTGGGCACTGTTGTCATTTTATTGATTCCAAAACCTTTAGAACTAATTATTGGAACTCAAATTGGCTTGGTAAGCTCAGTGACCCCTGACCTACATACACAGGTGAATCCAATTATGAGAAAGAGTATTTAAGGGGGTCAATTGTAAGTTTCCCTCCTCTTTTAATTTTCTCTGAAGAGTAGCAACATGGGGGTCTCAAAACAACTCTCAAATGACCTGAAGACAAAGATTGTTCACCATCATGGTTTAGGGGAAGGATACAGAAAGCTGTCTCAGAGATTTCAGCTGTCTGTTTCCACAGTTAGGAACATATTGAGGAAATGGAGGACCACAGGCTCAGTTCAAGTTAAGGCTCGAAGTGGCAGACCAAGAAAAATCTTGGATAGACAGAAGCGACGAATGGTGAGAACAGTCAGAGTCAACCCACAGACCAGCACCAAAGACCTACAACATCATCTTGCTGCAGATGGAGTCACTGTGCATCGTTCAACCATTCGGCGCACTTTACACAAGGAGATGCTGTATGCGAGAGTGATGCAGAGGAAGCCTTTTCTCCGCCCACAGCACAAAAAGTGCCGCTTGAGGTGGGCTAAAGCACATTTGGACAAGCCAGCTTCATTTTGGAATAAGGTGCTGTGGACTGATGAAACTAAAATTGAGTTATTTGGCCATAACAAGGGGCGTTATGCATGGAGGAAAAAGAACACAGCATTCCAAGAAAAACACCTGCTACCTACAGTAAAATATGGTGGTGGTTCCATCATGCTGTGGGGCTGTGTGGCCAGTGCAGGGACTGGGAATCTTGTCAAAGTTGAGGGACGCATGGATTCCACTCAGTATCAGCAGATTCTGGAGACCAATGTCCAGGAATCAGTGACAAAGCTGAAGCTGCGCCGGGGCTGGATCTTTCAACAAGACAACGGCCCTAAACACTGCTCAAAATCCACTAAGGCATTTATGTAGAGGAACAAGTACAACGTTCTGGAATGGCCATCTCAGTCCCCAGACCTGAATATAATTGAAAATCTGTGGTGTGACTTAAAGAGAGCTGTCCATGCTCGGAAGCCATCAAACCTGAAAGAACTAAAGATGTTTTGTAAAGAGGAATGGTCCAAAATACCTTCAACCAGAATCCAGACTCTCATTGGAACCTACAGGAAGCGTTTAGAGGCTGTAATTTCTGCAAAAGGAGGATCTACTAAATATTGATTTCATTTCTTTTTTGTGGTGCCCAAATTTATGCACCTGCCTAATTTTGTTTAAACAATTATAGCACACTTTCTGTAAATCCAATAAACTTCATTTCACTTCTCAAATATCACTGTGTGTGTCTCCTATATGATATATTTAACTGACATTTTTTATCATAACAACCAACGATTTATACAGGAAAATCATGACGATTAACAAGGTTGCCCAAACTTTCGCATCCCACTGTAACAAGATTATAAAAGCACATTGTACAGAGTACAGGACCTGGACAAAATACATAAATGATGTGACACTAGCCCATTAGAGACAGTAGCAGGGTGCGGAAGTGGTAATGCACCTGTGGGGTGTTACATAGTGTACACATGCCGTCTCTTCGTGCTCACCGCTGCTTTGCCATAGACATTGCAACAGCGGACAGCAAGAGAGGCGGGAGACGGCACGTGCACACTGCGGGCACAATCTCCTCATACAGCTGATCGGCGGGGATGCCAGGTGTCAGACCCCCGCCAGTCTGATATTGATGACCTGTCCTGAGGATAGGTCATCAATAGTAAAAGCCCGGAGAACCCCTTTAAAATAACTCACTCTATTGAGCTATAGTACCATATAGTGTCTCCCTGTATAGCTTGCCATATATACTCTGGATTAATTATTGTGATTCTCTCTAAATTACAGGCATCATGCACAGGACCATGTCCGTTTTGTGGTCCGCAAAACACGGATGCCGGATGTGTGCGTTCCGCATTTTGGGGAATGGAAGGTCCAACTCTCAATAAAGCAGTCTTATCCTTGTCCGTGATACGGACAAGAACAGGACATGTTCTATTTTTTTTTTGATTTAGTGAATGGGTCCACATCTGACCTGCAAAAAATGCAGCGCAGATGCAGACCCAAACAACATTTGTGTACATGAGGCCTAATACTGGTAGAAAATATGGATGAATATGATAGTTGATATTCCATATGATATTTTTAAAGGTAGAACATTGAGGCGCAGTGGAGAGAATGAAAGAACCCCCACACATATGACCTACTTAAGGCCCCTTTACACATATCAAATGGGCATTCCTTCACAACAAGCGCTTGCTCATCAGTGAATTAGACTGCTGCATTTACATGCAGCGATCTCCTCCACAGAATGAGGAGGAGCTATTGCTAATGCCATCTCTCGTCCCCGTCCAAAATCATTGTTTGCCCGCAGCAGAGGCTGTTTAGATGGGAAGATCTGCTGCTGGCAAATGAGGATTTTGGTGACCGCATGAAAAATACAATTACCTGATGAACGAGAGTTTCGCGCATTCATTGGCAGCACCTTTACTCCAGCAGATTATCGTTAATGAGCATTTATACGAATGCTTGTTACTGATGATCTGCCCCTTGTTTGGCCAGTATATAGGCCCCTTTAGTCATTCGTTTTTAAAATTCCTATTGTGTCAACAGTAACCTCTGGCTGGGAGACAATAGGAGAACAAGTGGTGAAAGGGCTTCATAAATATGGCGTCTGACCCAAACAGCTATTTTTAAATGTACACTCACTGACAAAAAAAAAAAAAAGAACACACCAAAAACTAGTTTTTGGAAATTGGTATCAAATGAAACTTTCTATGTTGAATGTAATGATGATTTATATAAGTTATTACAATATTAGAGGAGCCTTTAGGACCTTGTTGGGCCATCTCTAGCTTGGATACAAGATGAGATACCATTGGGTATGGAGGCACACAAGTTTCGTATTGTGTCCTCCAGCACATTTGCCCATAGATGTTGCAGTTGGACCGGTAGATCCTGCATGTTGGTAGGTTAATGAAGCTGGTGTCTCAGCTTGTCCCATAAATGCTCAGTTGGCGATAAATTTGGAGACTGGGCAGGTCAAGAAAGTGTTAAAATCTGGTGGAGACATTCTTGGGAAATCCTTGCTGTGTGTGGATGACCATCATATTGCTGAAAAATGCGTGCCCTCACATAACCACTGCTCCCAAGACCTCCTAACAGCTAGGTCAGAACAGCCTAGAGGGCGGGAAATTTGTTGAAACCCCCCTCACAGTCTGTCAACTGGGCAACATGTCTTCTAGTGTGTTGTGGAGGCACGTCTAGCAGTCAATGATCTCTCACCAAGAGGTACACTGCCCAAAAGTGAACTCTGAGAGCCTTTTTTTAGAGCAACAGGGGAAGAGTTTTTATGCCCTCTCGTGACAAGACCCAGTGTCTAATCAGACCACACCTGTAATCATTTACATATATGCCTGAGACATAACTGCATGCTGAGTTTTAACGTAATATGACATTTCTATCCGGATGCATTATTATTATTATTTTTTTTCAATGGGCGTATTTGGGCGAGAAAACTGGTGTAAACACATTAATAAATCTGTTACATTATCCCACCACACACACCATCAATACGTAAATAACTAAAACTTCCAAGGTATAAAAGATGGCCACATGGCCATGGAGGTTCAGTATGGTCAGCTATGGACAGTTGCTAGGCAGCTGCCTGTTCTCATTATGGCACTGCCTAGCAAAGTCAGCGCTTGCAGCGATCATTTATCACCATGAAATTTCCCTTTAAAATTCAATCAAATGCAAATCATAAAATTTTTGTGAATACAACCGGTAATAAGCATGTATGATAGTACAGTTGGTCTACAGCAGATGTCTAAGGAGAATAAGAAGACCCATTGTCCATATACAAGAGGCGCACCGTGCAGCAAAGCTTGGTTCGAATTTGACAAAGTGCACCGGGACATGTCTCTCGCAGGTTACATACACCACTCCCCTCACTCCTGTCTGGTTGTAGGAACAACCTGCGGCTGATTTTAACAGCTTACAATCAGTGAGTGTTAATGGGGTGCCACTGGAGACAGTCGTAGAATCCACATACGGTGAGCACACCTCCCGGATTTTTCTTGCCTCGGTATCGTGGATGAAAGTATTACGATACCTACAGCTCTGCTTGTTGAGGTTGCGGTCTTTGATGGTGCTATTGCAATTGATCCTGGATTGATCTTCGACAATATGTTTGGCCTTAAATGTGTTGTAATTCTGGCACTCAGTGAAGGAGATACTTGCCAAAGCAGCAACAATTAAGAAAAAGCATGAGGACGACGCCATCTTGTCGACTGAGATCTGGGTATCAAAGAAATAAGAAGAGATGACAAGTTTGTCTGCTATGATGAAAAGACATACACTGCGTGCAGAATTATTAGGCAAATGAGTATTTTGACCACATCATCCTCTTTATGCATGTTGTCTTACTCCAAGCTGTATAGGCTCGAAAGCCTACTACCAATTAAGCATATTAGGTGATGTGCATCTCTGTAATGAGAAGGGGTGTGGTCTAATGACATCAACACCCTATATTAGGTGTGCATAATTATTTCCTTTGGCAAAATGGGTCAAAAGAAGGACTTGACAGGCTCAGAAAAGTCAAAAATAGTGAGATATCTTGCAGAGGGATGCAGCACTCTTAAAATTGCAAAGCTTCTGAAGCGTTATCATCGAACAATCAAGCGTTTCATTCAAAATAGTCAACAGGGTCGCAAGAAGCGTGTGGAAAAACCAATGCGCAAAATAACTGCCCATGAACTGAGAAAAGTCAAGCGTGCAGCTGCCAAGATGCCACTTGCCACCAGTTTGGCCATATTTCAGAGCTGCAACATCACTGGAGTGCCCAAAAGCACAAGGTGTGCAATACTCAGAGACATGGCCAAGGTAAGAAAGGCTGAAAGACGACCACCACTGAACAAGACACACAAGCTGAAACGTCAAGACTGGGCCAAGAAATATCTCAAGACTGATTTTTCTAAGGTTTTATGGACTGATGAAATGAGAGTGAGTCTTGATGGGCCAGATGGATGGGCCCGTGGCTGGATTGGTAAAGGGCAGAGAGCTCCAGTCCGACTCAGACGCCAGCAAGGTGGAGGTGGAGTACTGGTTTGGGCTGGTATCATCAAAGATGAGCTTGTGGGGCCTTTTCGGGTTGAGGATGGAGTCAAGCTCAACTCCCAGTCCTACTGCCAGTTTCTGGAAGACACCTTCTTCAAGCAGTGGTACAGGAAGAAGTCTGCATCCTTCAAGAAAAACATGATTTTTATGCAGGACAATGCTCCATCACACGCGTCCAAGTACTCCACAGCGTGGCTGGCAAGAAAGGGTATAAAAGAAGAAAATCTAATGACATGGCCTTGTTCACCTGATCTGAACCCCATTGAGAACCTGTGGTCCATCATCAAATGTGAGATTTACAAGGAGGGAAAACAGTACACCTCTCTGAACAGTGTCTGGGAGGCTGTGGTTGCTGCTGCACGCAATGTTGATGGTGAACAGATCAAAACACTGACAGAATCCATGGATGGCAGGCTTTTGAGTGTCCTTGCAAAGAAAGGTGGCTATATTGGTCACTGATTTGTTTTTGTTTTGTTTTTGAATGTCAGAAATGTATATTTGTGAATGTTGAGATGTTATATTGGTTTCACTGGTAAAAATAAATAATTGAAATGGGTATATATTTGTTTTTTGTTAAGTTGCCTAATAATTATGCACAGTAATAGTCACCTGCACACACAGATATCCCCCTAAAATAGCTAAAACTAAAAACAAACTAAAAACTACTTCCAAAAATATTCAGCTTTGATATTAATGAGTTTTTTGGGTTCATTGAGAACATGGTTGTTGTTCAATAATAAAATTAATCCTCAAAAATACAACTTGCCTAATAATTCTGCACTCCCTGTAGATCGCAGGCAGCAGGCCCCTCCACATCCAAACACTGAGATGAGGAGGGTCTGTGAATGGAAATGATTTTCAGTCACACAAAGAAAGAACATAGAAGTGTCTACAGCATCTCTTATTTCCCGTTGCGACCAGCTAAATGCACTCTACTATTCTCTGCTCTCAGCCATTTCAGACTAGGGAGAGGCTGACTAATTCAAGAAGTTAAGGCAACCCGATCCCTACTTTGTCTCATATCGCTCCAGTTCCTAGAACCCCCAAAAATTACCTGTGCGGCGCCCTTTGCAGCAGCAGTGCGGTTACAACTAGTGTGGAGCGAAGCGAGCTTGGCTGCGTTCAAAACTTCAGATTAAGGAAGAATGCACACGGCCGTGTTCCGCGGCCGCAAACGGTCCGTGGTATCCCGGCCTGGCATCTTGCTGAGAGCAGGAGTGCACGGCGTCATTGGTTGCTATGACCCCGTGCGCTTCATGCCGCTTCATGCCGCCGCCGCACTACAGTAATACACTCGTATAGATCATACCAGTGTATTACTGTAGTGCAGCGGCGGCATGAAGCGCATGGCGTCATAGCAACCAATGACGCCGTGCACTCCTGCTCTCAGCAAGATACCAGGCCAGGATACCACGGACCGTTCACGTGTGCATTCGGCCTAATACTGTATGGAGATCCGGCTCTGTATAGTATTAAAATGTATGGGCTCCGATGAGACGAAGTTCGTTATTCACAAAGTCGCTCGTGACTTTGTTGAATAACTTCAGTGGTTGATTTTTTACAACTCGAAACCGAACTCGGCTTCAGTTCAGAGGTAGTAGTTGGAACAGAAGCAGAGTTTGGTTTCAAGCCGTTCCCGAAGTTGGACCCTGCCAATCGGATATTAATTACCTGTTTTAACAATAGGTCAATAATATATTTCAGCTGCACAACCCATTTAAAATTGGAGCTACATGAGAACCCTGGCTGCGACACCCATCGTGTGAACAGTGCAACCTGTGAACTGAAATGCGTTGCAGATAGCCCTGTAACCCATTCAGTTCAGTGACTGCACAGCGATCTTTGCTGTAGACCCAGCCTAGGGGTACGGCCACCTGGTCAGGTTTCCGGATGCAGTTTTAGAAGCCAAAATCAGGAGTGCAAAGAAAAAAATGGGGGTTAGTCAGCACATCCCAATACGCAGATGCATGTCACCATGGCTGGAAGCACAAAATAAAGTAAATACAATAGTGCCATATACTCACTATAGAAAATGTACTAGTGCTAATGCTACGCTATAAATGGGAGATTCTTGGCAAATACATTCTGTACAAAATTACTTGAGCCTGTCCGCCAGCGTCAAGTATGCAGGGTTGCCAACCTCCAAAGAATTTCTGGACAGTCCGTAAAAATAGGTGACTTTTTTCCTGTGTCCGTGAAAAAAAAAAATAGACGTGTGCGGGATTTTTTTGAGGCTGGTGGTACTTGGCTAGATTATTTTGTTGGTAATTATCGATGTTTTCCAGCTAACAGTAAATGCTGGTAATGAGTTCTTATCGGTGTATTGAGCTATAGATATGTCAGGGCTTGACAAATTTCCTTGGAATCTAGGAGCCAGCTAAAAAAGTTAGGAGCCGTTTTTTTTTTTTTTTTAACCTTATAAAGCCTTATTTTCAGCGACAAACAACATGGGCATTGTTTATCATCAGTGTACTGTGACGTCACTGTGTGCGGCATCTCCTCAGTGTTTATCATCAGTGTACTGTGACGTCACTGTGTGCCGCATCTCCTCAGTGTTTATCATCAGTGTACTGTGACGTCACTGTGTGCGGCATCTCCTCAGTGTTTATCATCAGTGTACTGTGACGTCACTGTGTGCCGCATCTCCTCAGTGTTTATCATCAGTGTACTGTGACGTCACTGTGTGCGGCATCTCCTCAGTGTTTATCATCAGTGTACTGTGACGTCACTGTGTGCAGCATCTCTTCAGTGTTTATCATCAGTGTACTGTGACGTCACTGTGTGCCGCAGCTCCTCAGTGTTTATCATCAGTGTACTGTGACGTCACTGTGTGCCGCATCTCCTCAGTGTTTATCATCAGTGTACTGTGACGTCACTGTGTGCGGCATCTCCTCAGTGTTTATCATCAGTGTACTGTGACGTCACTGTGTGCCGCATCTCCTCAGTGTTTATCATTGTACTGTGACGTCACTGTGTGCCGCATCTCCTCAGTGTTTATCATTGTACTGTGACATCACTGTGTGCCGCATCTCCTCAGTGTTTATCATCAGTGTACTGTGACGTCACTGTGTGCCGCAGCTCCTCAGTGTTTATCATCAGTGTACTGTGACATCACTGTGTGCCGCATCTCCTCAGTGTTTATCATTGTACTGTGACGTTACTGTGTGCCGCATCTCCTCAGTGTTTATCATTGTACTGTGACGTCACTGTGTGCCGCATCTCCTCAGTGTTTATCATTGTACTGTGACATCACTGTGTGCCGCATCTCCTCAGTGTTTATCATCAGTGTACTGTGACGTCACTGTGTGCCGCATCTCCTCAGTGTTTATCATTGTACTGTGACATCACTGTGTGCCGCATCTCCTCAGTGTTTATCATCAGTGTACTGTGACGTCACTGTGTGCAGCATCTCTTCAGTGTTTATCATCAGTGTACTGTGACGTCACTGTGTGCCGCAGCTCCTCAGTGTTTATCATCAGTGTACTGTGACGTCACTGTGTGCCGCAGCTCCTCAGTGTTTATCATCAGTGTACTGTGACATCACTGTGTGCCGCATCTCCTCAGTGTTTCATTGTACTGTGACGTTACTGTGTGCCGCATCTCCTCAGTGTTTATCATCAGTGTACTGTGACGTCACTGTGTGCCGCATCTCCTCAGTGTTTATCATCAGTGTACTGTGACGTCACTGTGTGCCGCATCTCCTCAGTGTTTATCATCAGTGTACTGTGACGTCACTGTGTGCAGCATCTCTTCAGTGTTTATCATCAGTGTACTGTGACGTCACTGTGTGCCGCAGCTCCTCAGTGTTTATCATCAGTGTACTGTGACGTCACTGTGTGCCGCAGCTCCTCAGTGTTTATCATCAGTGTACTGTGACATCACTGTGTGCCGCATCTCCTCAGTGTTTATCATTGTACTGTGACGTTACTGTGTGCCGCATCTCCTCAGTGTTTATCATTGTACTGTGACGTCACTGTGTGCCGCATCTCCTCAGTGTTTATCATTGTACTGTGACATCACTGTGTGCCGCATCTCCTCAGTGTTTATCATCAGTGTACTGTGACGTCACTGTGTGCAGCATCTCTTCAGTGTTTATCATCAGTGTACTGTGACGTCACTGTGTGCCGCAGCTCCTCAGTGTTTATCATCAGTGTACTGTGACGTCACTGTGTGCCGCAGCTCCTCAGTGTTTATCATCAGTGTACTGTGACATCACTGTGTGCCGCATCTCCTCAGTGTTTCATTGTACTGTGACGTTACTGTGTGCCGCATCTCCTCAGTGTTTATCATCAGTGTACTGTGACGTCACTGTGTGCCGCATCTCCTCAGTGTTTATCATCAGTGTACTGTGACGTCACTGTGTGCCGCATCTCCTCAGTGTTTATCATCAGTGTACTGTGACGTCACTGTGTGCAGCATCTCTTCAGTGTTTATCATCAGTGTACTGTGACGTCACTGTGTGCCGCAGCTCCTCAGTGTTTATCATCAGTGTACTGTGACGTCACTGTGTGCCGCAGCTCCTCAGTGTTTATCATCAGTGTACTGTGACATCACTGTGTGCCGCATCTCCTCAGTGTTTATCATTGTACTGTGACGTTACTGTGTGCCGCATCTCCTCAGTGTTTATCATTGTACTGTGACGTCACTGTGTGCCGCATCTCCTCAGTGTTTATCATTGTACTGTGACATCACTGTGTGCCGCATCTCCTCAGTGTTTATCATCAGTGTACTGTGACGTCACTGTGTGCAGCATCTCTTCAGTGTTTATCATCAGTGTACTGTGACGTCACTGTGTGCCGCAGCTCCTCAGTGTTTATCATCAGTGTACTGTGACGTCACTGTGTGCCGCAGCTCCTCAGTGTTTATCATCAGTGTACTGTGACATCACTGTGTGCCGCATCTCCTCAGTGTTTCATTGTACTGTGACGTTACTGTGTGCCGCATCTCCTCAGTGTTTATCATTGTACTGTGACGTCACTGTGTGCTGCATCTCCTCAGTGTTTATCATTGTACTGTGACATCACTGTGTGCCGCATCTCCTCAGTGTTTATCATCAGTGTACTGTGACGTCACTGTGTGCAGCATCTCTTCAGTGTTTATCATCAGTGTACTGTGACGTCACTGTGTGCCGCAGCTCCTCAGTGTTTATCATCAGTGTACTGTGACGTCACTGTGTGCCGCAGCTCCTCAGTGTTTATCATCAGTGTACTGTGACATCACTGTGTGCCGCATCTCCTCAGTGTTTCATTGTACTGTGACGTTACTGTGTGCCGCATCTCCTCAGTGTTTATCATTGTACTGTGACGTCACTGTGTGCCGCATCTCCTCAGTGTTTATCATTGTACTGTGACATCACTGTGTGCCGCATCTCCTCAGTGTTTATCATTGTACTGTGACGTCACTGTGTGCCGCATCTCCTCAGTGTTTATCATTGTACTGTGACGTCACTGTGTGCCGCATCTGCTCAGTGTTTATCATTGTACTGTGACGTCACTGTGTGTATAATCCCTGCACTGTGACGTCACTGTGTGTATATAATCCCTGCGCTGTGACGTCACTGTGTGTATAATCCCTGCGCTGTGACGTCACTGTGTGTATAATCCCTGCGCTGTGACGTCACTGTGTGTATAATCCCTGCGCTGTGACGTCACTGTGTGTATAATCCCTGCGCTGTGACGTCACTGTGTGTATAATCCCTGCGCTGTGACGTCACTGTGTGTATAATCCCTGCGCTGTGACGTCACTGTGTGTATAATCCCTGCGCTGTGACGTCACTGTGTGTATAATCCCTGCGCTGTGACGTCACTGTGTGTATAATCCCTGCGCTGTGACGTCACTGTGTGTATAATCCCTGCGCTGTGACGTCACTGTGTGTATAATCACTGCGCTGTGACGTCACTGTGTGTATAATCCCTGCGCTGTGACGTCACTGTGTGTATAATCCCTGCGCTGTGACGTCACTGTGTGTATAATCCCTGCGCTGTGACGTCACTGTGTGTATAATCCCTGCGCTGTGACGTCACTGTGTGTATAATCCCTGTGCTGCAGCTGACAGAACTGAGATCCCTTCCCCAGGATGTTTGGTCCGGGCTCATTCATCTCATAGAACTGCAGCTATGAAATCCACAGCGTATTGCAGCAAATACCAGCAAAATGGATAAGATTTTACCAAAAATCCTCACACTTTATAAAATCCACACGGAAATGAACCTACTGTGCACATTTCAAATCCGCACCGTGGTAACATATGATGTCACCATGTGTAACTGATCGTGGCTGAATTCCACAGCAAATCCACACGCTACACGTAGAGTCTGATATAAATCCACAACAGGTAATCCTCTGTGGAAAATATTTCCATTGGAATTACCCTAGGAATACTGAGGGGCCTTCCAGCTCTCTCATGGGTTGTCACCAAGCTTTCCTGGTCTCCTAGTCCTCAGGAGAACATATCTCCGTATGGGAACATATAGAGAAGTCATCAGATGATTTGGCCATTCAGTAGTCTTATGGCAGCTCCTAGGAGACCTGTGTGGTATACAGCCTGTCACCCAGCTTTCCTGGGGAGAATATATCTCAGTATGGGAACATATAGAGAAGTTATCAGAGGATTTAACCATTCAGGAGTCTTATGGCAGCTCCTAGGAGAGCTGTGTGGTATACAGCCTGTCACCCAGCTTTCCTGAGGAGAATATATCTCACTACGGGAACATATAGAGAAGTTATCAGAGGATTTAACCATTCAGGAGTCTTATGGCAGCTCCTAGGAGAGCTGTGTGGTATACAGCCTGTCACCCAGCTTTCCTGAGGAGAATACATCTCAGTATGGGTACATATAGAGAAGTTATCAGAGGATTTAGCCATTCAGGAGCCTTATGGCAGCTCCTAGGAGAACTGTGTGGTATACAGCCTGTCACCCAGCTTTCCTGAGGAGAATACATCTCAGTATGGGTACATATAGAGAAGTCATCAGATGATTTGGCCATTCAGTAGTCTTATGGCAGCTCCTAGGAGACCTGTGTGGTATACAGCCTGTCACCCAGCTTTCCCGAGGAGAATATATCTCAGTATGGGAACATATAGAGAAGTCATCAGATGATTTGGCCATTCAGTAGTCTTAGTTCTCATAGGAGCTGCAACCGGGCTTTCCAAGACTCCTGAATGGGTAAATCATATGATAACGCATCTAAATGTTCCTATACTGAGATATATTCTCTTCAGGAGACCAGGAAAGCTGGGTGACAGACAGCATGTATACCACACAGCTCTCCTAGGAGCTGCCACCCGGCTTTCTGTGTGGTATACAGGCTGTCACCCAGCTTTCCTAGAAAGGGAAAGAACTAAGAAATGGCCGAATGGTAACTGCAGGGATGGAGCACGGATCAGGAATGGCCACCAGTTGTGGCTAGCAGGAGCTCCGGCCTAATGACGGCAGCAGGTATGCAGCTCCCCGCTGGGTTCATGGCCGTGCTCGAGGCCAACTTGGCTGCAGCAGGCAGACATTACAAACTTTGAGCCTACCGGATAAGTGCAGAGCGCATCATTTACCGCCGCAGAGCCGGCCGTGCAGGGACCTGGCAGCACTTGGTGCCCCGGGATGTTGCGCTGCCCGCAGCCCCATCATGTCCCCAGCTGTATACAGCAGGAGGAATGATGATGGGCTGATTGTCTTTCCTCCACTTGTAAGCGAGTGCAGCGCCGCTACCTGTGCTCCCGCTCTGCCTCCCCTGCACTAACTCTTCTTCCCCCGCCGAGCCTCTCTCACTGGGACACGGGCTCTGATGTCTGCCGGACAGTTATCACATAAGTATCGGCCGGGCTCCGGTAAAGGCTTCGCCATTTTTAACTGCCCTGGAGATGACGCACGGCGACATCAGCACGCTGCGACCGATAGACGGTGAGAGAGAGTGGCCAAACCACGATGGAGCCGAAAGCTGAGGGGTCCGGGCAGGGTGGCAGTCCGAGCCTGGGCGCAAGGGATTAAAAAAAAAAAAAAAAGGTTTCACTTTGCTCGCGGTCCTAACCCTCCAGTGGCTGCGCCCGGCTGCTGGGCCTATTTTCAAGAAGGGGCAAATACCCAGGCGACCTGGCGCCTGGGATTTGTCGAGCCCTGAGATATGTATTACTTATAATCTTTATCATTCATTATGGTTTTCCAATTTGTCCGTAAAAAAAGGTAGCTGTCCATGATTTTGGGATAAGTTGTCCAGAAAAAATTGGGTTGGCAACCCTGCAAGTATGGCACTGTTGTATTTACTTTGTTATTTGTGTTTGCAGAGTGCTGTTGTATTGTGTTTGTTTTTGCTTTTGTGCTTTTAGCCATGGCGGCGTACTGGGATGTGCTGACTAACCCCCATTTTTTTCTTTGCAGTCTGCATTGGAAGTGTGGCTGACTCCATTGTTTGTTTTTCCAAAATCAGGAGTGGATCATAAAAAAGGAGGAATTATAAAGGGCAGATACAATATATATTTTTTATTCACTCCTGGTTTTGGCTTCCAGGAAACCTGACCGTGTGGTCCTACCCTAAGGATCAAGCTACATGGAGAAATGTGTAGTCTCAGTGAGACTCATTTCAATGGGAATGCAAAAGATGCAAACAGCACATCATGTCCGCATCCGTATGTCCATTCCGCTGCCCCGTAAAAATGATAGAACATGTTGAATTCTTGTTCATGTTGTGAACAAGGATAAGACATTTCTACAGGGAGTAAAAAAAAATTGTCGGCATGCACACGGCCGGGATACAATCGTGTGCATGAGGCCTTAGGCTCCATGCACACGACAGTGAAAAATGGCCGTATGACGGCCGTCTAAGTAATGGCCATTTTTAGCACCAGTGAAAGTCTGGGGGGCTATTCACATGGCCGTTCTTTTAATGGCCAGTGAATAGCGTCCGTCCAAAAATAGGACATGTCCGGAACGGACCCAATTGAAATCAATGGGACAGTTTTTAACGGTCGATTGACAGGAGTGCAGCCGCTTAACGGCCGTTAAAAACGGGTACACAGGCCATTTAGGGGTTAAAAAAACCTCACCTCATCCACTTGCTCGCGGAGCGGCAGTCTCCTCTTTCTTCATTGAGCAGGACCTGCCGAAGGACCTGCGATCTGCGTGGTGATGTAACCACGTGGGAGCGCGCAGTGACGTCATTGCGCACCTTCGGCAGGTCCCGTTCTGTGAATAGAGAAGAGACTGCTGCATCGCGAGCAAGTGGGCAAGGTGAGTGTTTTTTTTTTTTCCGGCTGTGGGACTCTATGGGGGCATTATATAAACCATGGGGGACATTATAAAGCTGGGGGCCCTAAAAAAAAACAAGAAAAAAAAAAAAACACACAAACTGGGGACATTATTTAAGATGGGGCACTACATTGGGGGCATTATTAAAGCTAGGGGCGGTTAAAAGGATTATATACACCGTGGGGGACATTTATTTAGCTGGGGGCCTACCATCCTGTGGGTGTTCTCAGAAGGCTGGGTCTATAAATAACTGCCAATCAAAGGCCTCATGCACACGACAGTATTTTTTACGGTCCGCAAAACGGGGTTCCGTTGTTCCGTTTCTTTGTCCGTGTGTCTTCCTTGATTTTTGGAGGATCACCAGACATGAAAAGTGAAAAAAATATCTAAGTCAAGTTTGCCTTGAAGATGATAGGAAAAAAACGGACACGGATCATGGACGCGGATGACAATCTTGTGTGCCTCCGTGTTTTTTTTAACGGACCCATTGACTTGAATGGGTCCGCGAACCGTTGTCCGTGAAAAAAATAGGACAGGTCCTATTATTTTCACGGACTGGAAACACGGATCACGGACACGTTTGACAAACGGTGCATTTTCCGATTTTTCCACGGACCCATTGAAAGCCAATGGGTCCGCAGAAAAACACGGAAAACGGAACGGAAGCGGATGCACACAACGGTCGTGTGCATGAGGCCTAACGGACATGAAAAACGGATGCAAAATGAACATTAAAAATGGACAGATGGCCAGAAAATGGATGCACACACTGATGCCAAATGGCCATGAAAAACCCACAGTGTGTCCGTTTTAACGTACTTTTTTTTTTCACTGTCGTGTGCATGAGGCCTTAGGGTACAGTCATACAATGTAGGTATTTTGCGTTTTGCAAAATGCGGACCTACAAAACACAGATGACGTCCGTGTGGCATCCCTTTTCTGCAGACCCATTAACTTCAATGGGTCCGTGGTCCACATTTGCAACGAAGTGTAGGACATGTTCTATCTTTTGAGGAACAGGCAACCAAAAATATAAAAGTGACTGTTTTTGCGTCACGTCATAGCCACAGCACCTCACTGATGTGATATCACAATGCAAGATCGCAACCTTAAAGGGAACCTGTCACCAGGATTTAGTGCATAGAGCTGGGGACATGGGCTGCTAGATGGCCACTAGCTCATCTGCAATACCCAGTCCCCACAGCTCTGTGTGCTTTTATTGTGTTAAAAAACAGTTTTTTTCAATATGCAAATGACCTGATATGAGTCCTGTATCCGGAGAGGAGTCCAGCGGAAAGGAGCCCAGCACCGCCCCGCGTCCTCCGAATCTCCTCCTTGCTGGCTGACGTCACAGAGCTGGAGCGCCGAAATCTCGCGATGCGCGAGCTAGCGCATGCGCAGTGTCGGCATCATGTTTATTCCCTGTGCTGGCATCAGCACAGGGAACGAACTACGCATGCGCTAGCTCACGCATCGCAAGATTTCAGCGCTCCAGCTCTGTGACGTTAGCCAGCAAGGAGGAGATTCGGAGGACGCGGGGCGGTGCTGGGCTCCTATCAGGTCATTTGCATATTGATCAAAAAGGTTTTTTAACACAATAAAAGCACACAGAGCTATGGGGACTGGGTATTGTGGATGTGCTAGCGGCCATCTAGCAGCCCATGTCCCCAGCTCTATACACAAATCCTGGTGACAGGTTCCCTTTAAAGTTTCACAACACATTGCCCCCAGCCTAACGGTCAAACTACGTGACAGCTTCCATGTGCAAATAAACCTGAAGTCTGTCACTGGCACACCAGGGGCATAGCTAGAGGGTACAGAGATGCAGTTGCACCCAGTGTCTGCCGGAAAAGGAAGGCCCCAGTGCCATAGAACTAGACATCAGTATTGCACACTGCATGGCGGGGACTCAGGAGCTTTATGCTCCATCTCTGTAGCAGGCAATGGGCAAGGACAATGAGGAGATTGTTCAGCATCAAGCCTTACTCTGTATAATGATAATTACACAATCTTCGGAAGTGATGAGATGATCAGCTCCAGCTCGGTGTCCTCACAACCAGCTTCCCGAATGACTCTGTGTCCTGAGGAATTCATTTCCTTTCAGGGAGGAACTAGTATGGTGATCTCAAAAATAAGACTTCATTTGTAGTTGTCGTACTGCTCCCTCTAGTGATGCATTGGAGCAGTACACCCTCCACTGATGCAGAACTTCATTATCAGCATCAGACTGTAGGATGAGGTTTCCACACTTCATTTCACAGCTTCTCTCCCATATTTGCTTGATATTGCCTAGCATTTGTTTGTTATAATATTACTGTATTATAGAACGGCAGTAGGATGCACTTCATAATTTATCTTTTATGTACAGTATTCAAAGGGTCGTCAATGAGGAAGGTCACATGACTAGTTAATAATTGTAGTGTTGGTTTCCATAGGCAGGGAGGACCACTTGTATGGGCCAAAAACAACCCCATTCAAATGAATGGAACTAATTTTCACTGCAACAAAATTAGTTGCATGTGAAGGCTCCCTAAAACAGAAATTCATGGGTGCATCAAATACAGTTGTGTTCAAAATAATAGCAGTGTGTTTAAAAAAGTGAATAAAGCTCAAAATCCTTCTAATAGCTTTTATTTTCATACACACAAATGCATTGGGAACACTACACATTCTATTCCAAATCAAAACATGAAGAAAAATATATCAAATTGAGGGGGCGTGGCCAGCCATGACCGAGTGAGGACGCGCTCTCTGTGAGCTCCTCTGCACCCCTGGCAGAATCCGCTTCAATCAAGCCTCTCAAGATGGGGAAAACACTCAAAAAGGGTAGAGCCCGCCCATCGGCTACCCATTGCTGCATCTCAAGGAGATCTGCCCCAGCTCTTCGCCCGGCACGTCTCTCCCCCGGGCTCCGGTCTACCCGGCCCACATGCCGGATCGCAACATGGCCACGCGCTCACCCGCTCACCGCCCGGCAGCCTAGGAGACCCAGACCGCACAGCTCTTTCGGCACCGCTCCTCCTCGGTGCCCCCTCAGCTCTTCTCCTCACCTGATGCGGCCGACCAGCATGCTCCGGATCGGGCCTCTCCGGCCTCCATGCCGCCTTACTCCCCGCCGCCATCGGGCCCTCTAGAGCGCACCTCTATCAAGCCTGGACCAGCTCCTGCCGCGGGCGCAGCACCGATGACATCCGTCCAGCAGGTCAGTCACAGGGGCCCCCCACTGGACTTCCACAACGGGGGATTTGATGCTGGGGAATCGCCCACCCAGCTGACATGCTCACTGAGACCCCTTGCCTCCCCCTTTTGGCCATCTAACCGGCCGACCGCCCCTAATCCCCTTGACCTCTTCGGTTGGTGTGCAGCCCCCTCCTGCGGAGCCCCACCTCACTGAGGACCCTCATGATGCTCAGGACCCCTTCCGGCCCCCATCACGCTCCCCTGGGCCCTCCCTGGCTGCCTCCCCGCACTGGTCCACTGAATCTTCCTGGGACGGGCACCATCAGCCCTCGTCAGGGGTTTCTCCCAAAAAGCCGGGCCTTACACATCCTTCTCCCTGTTCAAGGGCCCCATCTGCCTCAGCCGACCTGTTTAATGATGACACCAGGCCGCCAACGATAGCCGATTTGCGCACTCTCATCTGTTCTCTTCCTACCAAAGCGGACTTGTCCAGTTTTGCCACTAACATATTGCAGGAATGCAAGCGCAAATTCTCACAAGTCCGCTCTGAAATGGCCGTCCTGGACTCCAGAATTGACTCTGTCGCCCAAGACCACACTTCTCTGGTGACTACGGTCTCAGCCCTTCGGGACATGATCCAGTCCCATGAGACCCAGCTATATACCCTACATCAGCACTTGGACGACATTGAAAACCGTAACCGCCGTAATAACATACGAATATGCGGCCTACCGGAATCTGTAAAGGCACCTGACCTTTTAAGTACCATCACTGGACTGTTTAATAGACTCCTTGGTCGACCGCCAGGCTCCCATGTCGAGATCGATCGGGCGCATAGGGCCCTTAGACCCCCTGGCCCGGATGGCTCCAACCCGAGGGATGTCATTTGCAGAATCCACTTTTATGTGGTCAAAGAACAGATCCTGAACAGGGCCAGAAAGTCCTCGCCTTTGTCATTTGATGGTGCTCCCCTCCAGCTTCTTCAAGATCTCTCCCGCCACACCCTGGACCAGAGAGCTGCCCTGCGACCCCTCCTGGATCTTCTCAGGGAACGAGGCATCCCCTACCGGTGGGGCTATCCCTTTGCTCTCTATGCGGGTCTCAAAGGCCAAGCCGTGACGCTCCGCAAACCCGCGGACCTTCCTGAGTTCCTGCGTCTCCTGGATCTCCCAATGGTCGAGTTGGGCCCCTGGCCCTCTGTGCTACAACCTACACCGACCCGGCAAGGTCCGACTCGCTCGCTCCTGTCAGCTTCTGCCAGATTGCCGATGACAGCTTTACCGACCCCCTCTGGACGGGGACAGCGCCGCTCTTCTACCCGGGCTGGCAGATCTCAAGTTGCCGCGGACTTTGGTTCCTGAAGCCGGACCTGTGGTTTTGCTTGAGACTTATGCTCCGATACTACTGAGATGCCTTGTTGCTGTTTTTTGTTTAGTGCCCCCTTGGCAGTAGGCATGGCTATTGTCACATCTGTGTTCCGCTGTCCGCCAGGGCCAGTAGGCCCGCTCTTTCCTGGTTGTCACTTTTCCCAAGTAGTTTGAGACACCCTCTGGGGACTGATTATTTCCCAGCGATTGTCTCTTTGGATCTGTTTGATCCGGGTAGTTATCTACTTGTTTTTCTTATTTTTCTTCTCGTTTCTCTCTCTCCTACTTCTCGCTCTCCCCTTCCCGTGTTCGTCTGCCCCCCCCCCCCCCTTTTGTCCCTTGTGTCTTCTCCCTTTGCTCTAGACATGATGTCGCTCAAGATCGCATCACTCAACGCCAAGGGCCTCAACACGCCCGAGAAGAGATCCCAGATCCTTTATCATTTACACCGTCAAAGGGCGCAGATTGTGTGCATCCAGGAAACTCACTTTAAGGAAGGTAAGGCCCCTGCTATCCGCCACAGACACTACACGTCCTGGCACCTCGTGAACAACTCTGAGAGCAAATCCAAAGGGGTTGCCATAGCGATCCACAAATCTTTGGCTCACCAGGTGCTGGGATGCGTAGCCGACCCTGGGGCGCGATATCTGATCCTCACACTCCTCATTGGTGGTCGGGAATTTACAATCCTCAATGTCTATGCTCCTAATAGCCACCAGGTCCCCTTCATCGTAGATTTAATGGATAAAGTCACGCCCTTGATCCGTGGCACCCTAGTTCTCTGCGGTGATCTCAATCTTACCCTTGACCCCACGCTCGACAACTCCTCAGGTAAAGCCTCCCTTTCCTACGCTGCCATTAAACGGGTTAAAAGGGCATTGTACCAATTACAAATGTGCGATCCGTGGCGTATTCACCATCTGGCAGATAAAGACTATACCTTTTTTTTCAGCCCCCCACTCCTCGTATAGCAGGATAGACTACGTCCTATCCAGCAACCCGCCCTTTCCTGGTTGGTCTCCACATCCATTGGCAATATCCTATGGTCCGATCACGCCCCAGTTTTTTGCTCTCTAGTGCTTCCCTCCCTGGCCAGGACTGAATGGACCTGGCGTTTAAATGAGTCCCTTCTGCTGGACACAGTATGTGCCGCTGACCTCCACACCACTGTGTCCAACTTCCTTTCCGATCACTCCTCAGACCAAACCCCCCTTCCTATGCAATGGGAGGCCTTAAAATGTGTCCTCCGTGGGACTCTCATTAGACATGGCACCCGCCTTAAAAAAGAAAAGGCTATCTCCCTGAAGAATGCCCTACAGAAGGTTGCTTCCTTAGAGCTCCTTCACAAGCGAGCCCTTTCTCAATCTGTCCTTGGTGACCTACAGAACGCACGTATGGACGCGCGTCGCCTTCTGGAAGCATCTTACAAACGGATGGTCCAGACCTGCCGTAGCAAATTCTATGAATACGGTAATAAATGCGGGCGCCTGCTTGCAAGAGCTGTCAGGGGTCATATTGCTGCCTCCCACGTTTCGGCCGTTAAAGACTTCACGGGCCGTATGGTACACACGAATGAGGAAATTGCCTCCTCCTTTCAGTCGTTCTATTCCCAGCTATACAACCTCCCTGACCCTCATGATGTGGCGAATGACCCGTATTCCAGCTCTTCTCCTCGTGGCCCCAAACTGTCAGCTGAACAAAGTGCCAGCTTGGAAACCCCTTTCACAGAGATGGAGCTGCAGGAGGCGATTAAGTCCATGCTGAGTGGCAAGAGCCCAGGTCCCGATGGATTCACGGCCAGTTTTTACAAATATCTTTCGGCCTCCCTTACTCCTTTTCTGTCGAAGGTTTTCAACAATGTGTCCGCTGGGTGCCCCTTCCCGGCGCAAACGACCATGGCCCATATCACGGTAATTCCCAAGCCTGACAAAGATCCGCATCTCTGCCCATTTCCTTGTTGAACGTGGACCTTAAGTTATTTGCCAAGCTTCTCGCTAACCGTCTGAACGCGTTCCTACCTCACTTAATACACCCCGACCAGGTGGGTTTTATCCCTGGGAGGGAAGCCCGCGACAATACCCTCAGGACTCTAGATATACCCCCCTCATAATCTTGTCCCTCGACGCGGAAAAAGCTTTCGACTGTGTCTCCTGGCAGGCGATCCGATCTACCCTCTCGGGATTGGGGATTGGCCCGGATTTTCTGGGGAATCTTTAGTTTATATCAGCACCCATCCGCCCGCGTTAAGATAAACGGCACGCTTTCCCACCCCTTCCTCATCCGCAATGGCAGGCGCCAAGGCTGCCTGCTGTCCCCTCTCCTATATGTCATAGTGATAGAGCACCTTCTCGCTTCTATCCGTGAGAACCCGGATATCTCCGGAGTCAAGATAGGTAAGACGGAGCACAAGTGCGCCGCCTTTGCGGATGATCTTCTATTATACATAACTAACCCGCGTATCGCACTCCCGTGCCTACTCCGCGAACTCGCACGTTTCGGCAACTGGACGAACTTTAAAGTAAATATGTCAAAATCAGAAGCACTAAACGTCTCTGTGCCCCGAGAGCTCCTCCCCTCCCTCCATACTTCGTTCCCGTTCGCCTGGCCGCCTTCAGGTATAAAATATCTAGGCATGAAAGTTTCGGCGGATCTCTCTCAACTCTTCCAGCTGAATTTCTCCCCGCTTCTCCAGCGGTTCCAGGCGGATCTTGAGTCTTGGCATCGCCGCGACTTTTCCTAGTTTGGCAGGGTCAATATCCTTAAGATGAACCTGTTGCCGAAATTGCTCTACCTCCTGCAGACCGTCCCTATCCGAATACCGGCGGCCTATTGGTTGCAACTGAAACGCTCCCTCACTCGATTTGTATGGGCTCCGGGCAGACCACAGATAAGGTATGAACTACTGACCAGATCTAAGGAGACGGGCGGGGTGGGTCTGCCGGACTGTAAATTGTATTACTTCTCCACGGCGTATGCCAGGCTACTGGACCTGTTGAGAGTAGACTCCGCCAAGGCGTGGGTCCATATGGCTAGGGACTCCTCACCTATCCCACCCTCGACGCTCCCTTGGTTGATAGGATCGTCCAGCGTCCCCGCCCCAACCCCCTCTTTTACGGTTAACCATACCCTCGCAATACTCGGCTCCACACGTAATCACCACTCGCTCATCGATACTAAAGATCCCCTGACCCCAATTACGGACCATCCTGACTTTCCACCGGGGCGCTCCTCGCGTACCTTCTTGTCAGGTACTAGCACGCGCCCTCTCCGATTTTATCATGTTTTACGCGGGTCCTCGCTGAAACCCCTCGATCAGATGTTAGAACCCTCCGCCATTCGCACCAGGCATACCTTTGAACACCTCCAACTTCAACATTTTTATTCGACCTTGCGCAAAACTCATGACCTATCCAGAGCCCTCACTAAGTTTGAGCAAATGTGCCTGGCTCCATCAGCAGTATTCAGGGACATCTCCACTATATACAATTTGCTCATTCAGCAACACTCCTCCAGTCCTCCTCCCTTTTGTTTGGCGTGGGAACATGATTTAGGTGTCCAACTCACCCCCTCCCAATGGCAGAGAGCCTTCCTTCTGACTCACAAGGCGCTGATCTCCACCAAAGCGCAGGAAACAAACTACAAGGTCCTCTCCAGGTGGTACAGAGTGCCCACTCTTCTCCACAAGTGGTTTCCGTCTGTGCCGGACAGATGCTGGAGATGTTTATCAGAGGAGGGCACCATGATTCATATATGGTGGCAATGCTCTGCCCTGCTCCCTTTCTGGGACTCGGTGCATTCTATTGTGTGCAAAGTGACAGGGATTCCCATTCCCAATACCCCCGAATCCCTCTTGCTCTTCGCCTTTGACCTCACCATCCCAGCCTATAAGGCCTCCCTCTTGAAATATATGCTCCAAGCTGCCAAAACGGTCATTCCCCGCCACTGGAAGTCACCCTTTCCCCCCTACTAATGGAGTCGTTTGAGGAAATTGCTCTCCACCAAAGGATGGAGGACCTCATCTGTGTTTCCCCACTGGCCGTCGCCCGTTTTGCGAAGACGTGGAGCCCATGGGAGACGTTTCGCACCTCCAGTGAGTACCGGGCTGCACACTTGTAACCAGCGCTCGTGTTTGTTCCTCACCCTCCCCCTTTCTCTTTTTTCCTTGTGTGTCCACCCTGTTGTCTCCATTGTATGCCCCTTTCTCCAATACCTTTTCACTACTGAAAACGTTCTTGATACAGGGGCGGATCCCCTGATGTTTTCTACTTTGGAAACTGATATTCACTGTTTTTGATTGATTACCACGTGCTGTATGTTCAGATACGCTTTATTGCTCTTGTCCTATTTACCTTGGAAAACTTAATAAAATCTTGAATGAGAAAAATATATAAAATTTGTCTTGTTCCTTTAAAAAAATTGAAGAAAAGTGAATATTAGACTGTTCAAAAAAATAGTAGTGTTTGTATTCTTCTTTACAAACTCAAACATTTACTATATAAACTGAAAAAGGTTTGAAGATTTTGCTTTCCTTTGAATCACTGAACTAATATTTAGTTGTATAACCACTGTTTCTGAGAACTGCTGTACATCTGTGTTGCATGGAGTCAACCAACTTCTGGCCCCTGTGAACAGGTATTCCAGCCCAGGATGATTGGACTACATTCCACAGTTCTTCTCTATTTCTTGGTTTTGCCTCAGAAACTGCATTTTTGATGTCACCCCACAAGTTTTCTATTGGATTAAGATCCTGGGATTGGGCAGACCACTCCATAACGTCAATCTTGTTGGTCTGGAACCAAGATGTTGCACGTTTACTGGTGTGTTTGGGGTCGTTGTCTTGTTGGAACACCCATTTCGAGGGCATTTCCTCTTCAGCATAATGCAGCATGACCTCTTCAAGTATTCTGATGTATTCAAACTGATCCATGATCCCTGGTATGCGATAAATAGGCCCAACACCGTAGTATGAGAAACATCCCCATATCATGATGCTTGCGCCACCATGCTTCACTGTCTTCACAGTGTACTGTGGCTTTAATTCAGTGTTTGGGGGTCGTCTGACAAACTGTCTCCGGCCACTAGACCCAAAAAGAACAATCTTACTTTCATCAGTCCACAAAATGTCTCTTTAGGCCAGTCAATGTGCTCTTTGGCAAATTGTAACCTCTTCAGCACATGTCTTTTTTTCAACAGTGGGATTCTTTGATCTTCCTGGAGCTGATCGTTGGCTGAGTCCTTGCCATTTTGGCTATTCTTCTATCCATTTGAATGGTAGTTTTTTGCTTTCTTCCACGTCTTTCAGGTTTCGGTTGCCATTTTAAAGCATTTGCGATCATTTTAGCTGAGCAGCCTATCATTTTCTGCACTTCTTTATATGTTTTCCCCTCTCCAATCAACTTTTTGATCAAGGTATGCTGTTGTTCTGAACAATGTCTGGAACGACTCATTTCCCTCAGAATTTCAGAGAGAAATGCACTGTAACCAGCATGTACAACATTTGCTGCCTTCCTTCCTTAAATAAGGGCAATAATTGCCAACTGTTTTTCAAAGAATCAATGACCTCACTCATTGAACTCCACACTGCTATTATTTTGAACATGCCCCTTTCAATTAGTGATTCAATTACCCAGAATCAGCAACATGCATGTCATGACTGTTGGGTCTGTCAGGTTTCTATTACTCTACTACACCTGCTAGTAAATTATTTGCCATGTAGAAATATCATTTCTACCAAAAACAGCAATTGATCTGGTTAGTGATGTCTGACTGCTATTATTTTGAACACAACTGTATATTATAATAATAATAATAATAATAATAATAATAATAATAATAATAATAATAATAATAAAGATGCATTAAAGGTATAAAAACAATTGCAATGAATAAGCAACCCTCTACCATCGTCTCTGGTAGGACCCTAGAATCCAAATAATTTGGAACAGGGTGAATATGTTGACACATAAATACTTGGATAATGCTTTCCCATTCAACTGGACATAGGCAATATTCAGCCTCAGAGATATTGATACTCCCAACACAAAAAAGCAAGATTGTCTCTTAGGTAATCTATTATGCAGGTCTAGAAACAGTCCAGAGAGTCCTAATTGTGGCTCTTCTTAGGCAAGCTATATATATAATGAAAATGGACGGCAGCACAGAGGAAAAAGAGAAAAGTTGAGACATTTTTCCAATTATGGGGTAAATTCATTTATCTCCGCCCAAGGGACGGGTCATACTTTACATGTTTCCAGGTTTTGAGATTGTGGGCTATTAGCTTGGGTTTATTTTTATTTGCCTTTTTGACAAGTTGCACATCTCCCAACTATCCCAGATCTGACTGTACCATCCTGGACTTCATTAGTTGTCCTGCAGTCAGCGATGGACTGGCCATCGGGAGTACCGGGAGAATCCCGGTGGGCCGATCGAATTATGGGCCGGCCAGGGCCGCCATCAGGGGGCCCTGGCCGCACGACCCCCCTGCACGCACAGTACACTCAGCGGCGGCATCACTACCAGACGGGGGCGGGGCGGTTATCAGCGAGGCCCTGATAGACTGAAGAGAGATGTTAGCCCCGCCCCCGGCTCAGCTGAATAGATGGATGTGAGCCCCGCCTCCTGCTTCGCCCTCCAGCGCAGCTGAATCAATGTGAGCCCCTCCCCTACTGCTGCTCCGCCCCCCGTTTAGCAGAATGGATGGCTGTGAGCACCGCCACCACCCCTCCTGCCGCTCCGCCCCCGGCTCTGCTGAATGGATGGATGTGAGCCACGCCTCTCTTGTTTCCCCGCCCCTCTATTTGCTCCGCCCCCGGCTCTGCTGAATGGATGTATGTGAGCCCCGCCCCTCTATTTGCTCCGCCCCCGGCTCTGATGAATGGATGGATGTGAGCCCCGCCCCTCTATTTGCTCCGCTGAATGGATGTATGTGAGCCCCGCCCCTTTATTTGCTCCGCCCCCGGTGGGCCGGTCAGTGGGCCGGTCTGGCTGAAGTCCAGGGCCACTTTATTGTCCCAGTCCATCCCTGCCTGCAGTCCCGGGAGGGCTACATCCTGAGGACCCAGATACTGTTGAATATAGTGTTGAAGCTGAGAGCTGACATCTTCCTGCTCTTCCATTCTACGGTGCTCCTCCCAGAAGCGGGCGCAAAGCAGTGACGTCATCATTCTTGCTTGAGAGCAGATAGGCCGGGAATCATCCTCCTGTCTGCGCACTCTTCTGCTTAGCTCAACAGGCACGATGACATCACTGCATCTCGTCTCATGCTGGGGGAAGCATGAGGTGCTCCGTTCATCAACGGTGCGGGGCTAGGTATTAATTTTTATTTTATTAACACTACAAAGTCAGACCTACTGTGCACTAAAGGGAAGCACAACTGTAAGGGGGCATAACTATTATGTGGGGGTGCTAAGTGGGCATAACTAATTTGTGGGAGCATAATTATTGTGTGAAGGCATCAGATTTATCACAGTGGCTCAAGCTGGATGATAAATCTGGTGCAGGGATAGACACTTTTATCTGACTTTGTACCGCCTATTGGTTAGCTTATTTTAAGACAAAATTTTACTCCAGAAATGTGGCGCAATTTTGGTGCAAAACATTGCATCTTAGGCCCTACAAGCAATTCCAGCTAAGTCTCTTGCCAAGCTATGTGCAGAGGATTGCTCTAAAACTAGATGTGCAAAATGCATCAAACTGAGTCAAATTTGGCTTTGATTTTACATATATCGAACTGAAAATATCCAGGGATTTCAAGTCTCCCGGACGTTCAGGGAGTCTCCCGCTATTAGACAGCGGCTCCCTGAGGCCTGCATGTGAAACAATATATCCTGGAAAGGTTTACTAATAGCAGAGCAGAGAGATAAGAGAAGTGACAGGACAGAGTTTAGATTACAGGTTTAATTAACCCTTTAGGGTCAAATTGGCTTCTCAAGGAGATATACACTCACCTAAAGAATTATTAGGAACACCATACTAATACGGTGTTGGACCCCCTTTTGCCTTCAGAACTGCCTTAATTCTACGTGGCATTGATTCCACAAGGTGCTGATAGCATTCTTTAGAAATGTTGGCCCATATTGATAGGATAGCATCTTGCAGTTGATGGAGATTTGAGGGCTGCACATCCAGGGCACGAAGCTCCCGTTCCACCACATCCCAAAGATGCTCTATTGGGTTGAGATCTCATGACTGTGGGGGCCATTTTAGTACAGTGAACTCATTGTCATGTTCAAGAAACCAATTTGAAATGATTCGAGCTTTGTGACATGGTGCATTATCCTACTGGATGTAGCCATGAGAGGATGGATACATGTTCTCATTCTGTTTACGCCAAATTCGGACTCTACCATTTGAATGTCTCAACAGAAATCGAGACTCATCAGACCAGGCAACATTTTTCCAGTCTTCAACAGTCCAATTTTGGTGAGCTCGTGCAAATTGTAGCCTCTTTTTCCTATTTGTAGTGGAGATGAGTAGTACCCGGTGGGGTCTTCTGCTGTTGTAGCCCATCCGCCTCAAGGTTGTGCGTGTTGTGGCTTCACAAATGCTTTGCTGCATACCTCGGTTGTAACGAGAGGTTATTTCAGTCAACGTTGCTCTTCTATCAGCTTGAATCAGTCGGCCCATGCCCATTCTCCTCTAACCTCTAGCATCCACAAGGCATTTTTGCCCACAGGACTGCCGCATACTGGATGTTTTTCCCTTTTCACACCATTCTTTGTAAACCCTAGAAATGGTTGTGCGTGAAAATCCCAGTAACTGAGCAGATTGTGAAATACTCAGACTGGCCCGTCTGGCACCAACAACCATGCCACGCTCAAAATTGCTTAAATCACCTTTCTTTCCCATTCTGACATTCAGTTTGGAGTTCAGGAGATTGTCTTGATCAGGACCACACCCCTAAATGCATTGAAGCAACTGTCATGTGATTGGTTGACTAGATAATTGCATTAATGAGAAATAGAACAGGTGTTCCTAATAATTCTTTAGGTGAGTGTATATGTTAAAGGCATGCCTTCTTCTGTCTCATTCAGTAGCTATATAACTATTGAGAGATGCATTTTTTTTTTAATACATTTACACATTTAACCCTCCATTTTAATTATATTATTTACCCCAGTGTTAAATTCACCCCCCCCCCCCCCGGATGCTTGTTTTTTCCTACAGTGGGGTAGATAATTACACACAGGGTTTTAAAGAATAAACTTCCTGACTCAGACCAAGAGCCGACTCAGCGAGTCAGCAAGTGAATCGAAGCATCCACGCATGCGCATTGCGCAACCTAAGCTTCGGTTGACTTGCTTCTTGTCAGCTCAGCGAAGGAACCAAAGATTTGATTCATGATTCGGTTCATTTGAATGGACTGATTCAAATGAACCGATTCATGTGAAAGATCCGAACTTCCCATCTCTAGTTTACTCGCAGTAAACCTTTCCGGCAACCTGTAGCAGTCCACAACGGCGCATCAGGCTGAGCCTCTGCGCACGCGTGGGATCTCATAGCGGGAGGTGGGGGAGGGAGGGACAGGGAGAGGCGGCACTGAGGAGTAGAAGGCGGCGCTGGGCACGAACAGCGATGCATGCGGCCGGGCACCATGCATCCACAGACCTTCTCTGCTTGGGCACCTTAATTCAATGATTGACAGGTTAGTAAAACCTGTTTTTCCGCAGAATAAAGCCACAAATAGCTTTTATAAGGCCACCTTAGAAATCAGAATGCTACCCTGGACATGAGCATATGTTTAGCTCACAGGACTTATAGGTGGTGACAGAACCCTTTAATCATATACATAAATATGATAATTTGGGGCAGGGTAATGAGCCCAGTCCTCCACACCATAGAGCAAAGTGTGCAGATACTGCATATGTTTGGAAAATGTAATAAAAAGTTTGTGAAAGAAAAAAAAAAGAAAACCTCCCTGAAATGAGAAGTGCACCTCCCTGAAATGAGTTTTTGCTGGTTGGGATGTCTGAAATATCTGAGACCTGAGAGTAGACCATTTCTCTAGTTTTTAGATTGCTCTCCTTAGACTACAAAAAGTATATCTTATGCTAATAGAATCATAATGGCACCAAACAAGACTAATAATCTGGCAAACCAGATTTTGACAACGTTGTCTGTTCTATAAAGATATGTTCACATGCCTGAAATTTCCGACAAAGGAAATTGAGAGGAATCCGTGCTGTTGTTCTTACAGCGCATATGTAGTTCCCTGGAGCAGGCGTACTGTAAAGTCTGGATATTTATGGACATTTGCCTATTTCCCCTATGCAAAGTTATAAACTTCTTGCTTTATTTCACTTGAAAAGGTTAACTTGCACTGTTTAATGCTGTTTAACTTCATTTTATATGTATGTTGTAATATATATCCTGTTCATTTGCACTGTATTTCCAAGGCTCTGTGGAAAAAGGTCATAAATACTGAGAGACTTTTGGTAATTTTCCACAGCTGCCATAGAGTTTAACACCTTAAGGACCTTGCCATTTTTCACCAGGCCATTTTTTGGAAACTTGACATGTGGTAATAACTTCAGAATGCTTTTACTTATCCAAGCTATTCTGAGATAGTTTTTTGGTGACACATTGTACTTTATGATAGTGAAAAATTTTAGTCGATATAATTCACCTTTATTTATAAAAAAAATCAAAAATTTACCGAAAGTTTTGAAAAATTAGCAATTTTCAAAATTTGAATTTATCTGCTTTTAAGTGATACATCATAAAGTTATTAGTTTACACTTCCCATATATCCACTTTCATGTTTGCATCATTTTGTAAATGTAATTTTATTTTTTAGGATCCTATAAGGCTTAGAATTTTAGAAGCACATTTTTAAATTTTTAAGAAAATTTCCAAAACCCACTTTTTTAACCTCCTCAGGACCGCCGTATGCAGGATTGCGTCTTTGCGGCGGCCCTGCTCTTCTGGGTGGATGCGCCAGCGCGTCCTCTCGCGAGACGCGAGATTTCCTGTGAACGCGCGCACACAGGCGCGCGCGTTCACAGGAACGTAAGGTAAGAGAGTGGATCTCCAGCCTGCCAGCGGCGATCGTTCGCTGGCAGGCTGGAGATGTGATTTTTTTAACCCCTAACAGGTATATTAGACGCTGTTTTGATAACAGTGTCTAATATACCTGCTACCTGGTCCTCTGGTGGTCCCCTTTGTTTGGATCGACCACCAGAGGACACAGGTAGCTCAGTAATATGTTGCACCAAGCACCACTACACTACACCCCCCCCCCTGTCACTTATTAACCCCTTGATCACCCTTGATCACCCCTGATCACCCCATATAGACTCCCTGATCACCCCCCTGTCATTGATTACCCCCCTGTCATTGATCACACCCCTGTAAAGCTCCATTCAGACGTCCGCATGATTTTTACGGATCCACTGATAGATGGATCGGATCCGCAAAACGCATACGGACGTCTGAATGGAGCCTTACAGGGGCGTGATCAATGACTGTGGTGATCACCCCATATAGACTCCCTCATCACCCCCCTGTCATTGATTACCCCCCTGTCATTGATCACACCCCTGTAAAGCTCCATTCAGATGTCCGCATGATTTTTACGGATCCACTGATAGATGGATCGGATCCGCAAAACGCATACGGACGTCTGAATGGAGCCTTACAGGGGCGTGATCAATGACTGTGGTGATCACCCCATATAGACTCCCTGATCACCCCCCTGTCATTGATTACCCCCCTGTCATTGATCACACCCCTGTAAAGCTCCATTCAGACATCCGCATGATTTTTACGGATCCACTGATAGATGGATCGGATCCGCAAAACGCATACGGACGTCTGAATGGAGCCTTACAGGGGCGTGATCAATGACTGTGGTGATCACCCCATATAGACTCCCTCATCACCCCCCTGTCATTGATTACCCCCTGTCATTGATCACACCCCTGTAAAGCTCCATTCAGATGTCCGCATGATTTTTACGGATCCACTGATAGATGGATCGGATCCGCAAAACGCATACGGACGTCTGAATGGAGCCTTACAGGGGCGTGATCAATGACTGTGGTGATCACCCCATATAGACTCCCTCATCACCCCCCTGTCATTGATTACCCCCCTGTCATTGATCACACCCCTGTAAAGCTCCATTCAGATGTCCGCATGATTTTTACGGATCCACTGATAGATGGATCGGATCCGCAAAACACATACAGGCGTCTCCCTGGAGCCTTCCAGGGGGGGTGATCACCCCATATAGACTCCCTGATCACCCCCCTGTCATTGATCACCCCCCCTGTCATTGATCACCCCCCTGTCAGGCTGCATTCAGATGTCCGCATGATTTTTACGGATCCACGGATAGATGGATCGGATCCGCAAAACACATACGGACATCTGAATGGAGCCTTACAGGGGGGTGATCAATGACACGGAGGTGATCACCCCATATAGACTCTCTGATCACCCCCCTGTCATTGATCACCCCCCTGTAAGGCTCCATTCAGACATTTTTTTGGCCCAAGTTAGCGGAAATTATATATTTTTTTCTTACAAAGTCTCATATTCCACTAACTTGTGTCAAAAAATAAAATCTCACATGAACTCACCATACCCCTCACGGAATCCAAATGCGTAAATTTTTTTAGACATTTATATTCCAGACTTCTTCTCACGCTTTAGGGCCCCTAGAATGCCAGGGCAGTATAAATACCCCACATGTGACCCCATTTCGGAAAGAAGACACCCCAAGGTATTCCGTGAGGGGCATATTGAGTCCATGAAAGATTGAAATTTTTGTCCCAAGTTAGCGGAAAGGGAGACTTTGTGAAAAAAAATATATATATATCAATTTCTGCTAACTTGTGCCAAAAAAAAATAATTCTATGAACTCGCCATGCCCCTCATTGAATACCTTGGGGTGTCTTCCTTCCAAAATGGGGTCACATGTGGGGTATTTATACTGCCCTGGCATTCTAGGGGTCCTAAAGCGTGAGAAGAAGTCTGGGATCCAAATATCTAAAAATGCCCTCATAAAATGAATGTGGGCCCCTTTGCGCATCTAGGCTGCAAAAAAGTGTCACACATGTGGTATCGCCGTACTCAGGAGAAGTTGGGCAATGTGTTTTGGGGTGTCATTTTACATATACCCATGCTGGGTGAGATAAATATCTTGGTCAAATGCCAACTTTGTATAAAAAAAATGGGAAAAGTTGTCTTTTGCCGAGATATTTCTTTCACCCAGCATGGGTATATGTAAAAAGACACCCCAAAACACATTGCCCAACTTCTCCTGAATACGGCGATACCACATGTGTGACACTTTTTTGCAGCCTAGGTGGGCAAAGGGGCCCACATTCCAAAGAGCACCTTTAGGATTTCACAGGTCATTTACCTACTTACCACACATTAGGGCCCCTGGAAAATGCCAGGGCAGTATAACTACCCAACAAGTGACCCCATTTTGGAAAGAAGACACCCCAAGGTATTCCGTGAGGGGCATGGCGAGTTCCTAGAATTTTATATTTTTTGTCACAAGTTAGCGAAAATGATGATTTTTTTATTTTTATTTTTTTCCCTTACAAAGTCTCATATTCCACTAACTTTTGACAAAAAATAAAAACTTCCATGAACTCACTATGCCCATCACGAAATACCTTGGGGTGTCTTCTTTCCAAAATGGGGTCACTTGTGGGGTAGTTATACTGCCCTGGCATTCTAGGGGCCCAAATGTGTTTTGGGGTGTCATTTTACATATACCCATGCTGGGTGAAAGAAATATCTCGGCAAAAGACAACTTTTCCCATTTTTTTATACAAAGTTGGCATTTGGCCAAGATATTTCTCTCACCCAGCATGGGTATATGTAAAATGACACCCCAAAACACATTCCCCAACTTCTCCTGAATACGGAGATACCAGATGTGTGACACTTTTTTGCAGCCTAGGTGGTCAAAGGGGCCCATATTCCAAAGAGGACCTTTCGTATTTCACTGGTCATTTTTTATAGAATTTGATTTCAAACTCCTTACCACACATTTGGGCCCCTAGAATGCCAGGGCAGTATAACTACCCCACAAGTGACCCCATTTTGGAAATAAGACACCCCAAGGTATTCGCTGATGGGCATAGTGAGTTCATGGAAGTTTTTATTTTTTGTCACAAGTTAGTGGAATATGAGACTTTGTAAGAAAAAAATAAATAAAAAAAATCATCATTTTCCGCTAACTTGTGACAAAAAATAAAAAGTTCTATGAACTCACTATGCCCATCAGCGAATACCTTAGGGTGTCTACTTTCCGAAATGGGGTCATTTGTGGGGTGTTTGTACTGTCTGGGCATTGTAGAACCTCAGGAAACATGACAGGTGCTCAGAAAGTCAGAGCTGCTTCAAAAAGCGGAAATTCACATTTTTGTACCATAGTTTGTAAACGCTATAACTTTTACCCAAACCATTTTTTTTTTTACCCAAACATTTTTTTTTTTATCAAAGACATGTAGAACAATAAATTTAGAGCAAAATTTATATATGGATCTCGTTTTTTTTTTGCAAAATTTTACAACTGAAAGTGAAGAATTTCATTTTTTTGCTAAAAAATCGTTAAATTTCGATTAATAACAAAAAAATTAAAAATGTCAGCAGCAATGAAATACCACCAAATGAAAGCTCTATTAGTGAGAAGAAAATGAGGTAAAATTCATTTGGGTGGTAAGTTGCATGACCGAGCAATAAACGGTGAAAGTAGTGTAGGTCAGAAGTGTAAAAAGTGGCCTGGTCTTTCAGGGTGTTTAAGCACTGGGGGCTGAGGTGGTTAAGGACCTCTTCAATTCTAAAGTCACTTTGTGGGGCTTACATAGTGGAAACCACCCATGAATGACCCCATTGTAGAAACTACACTCTTCAAGTTATTCAAAACTGATTTTACAAACTTTGTTAACCCTTTAGGTGTAGAATTAAAGGAAAAGGGGGATTACATTTTTAAATGTCACTTTTTTGGCAGATTTTCCATTTTAATAAATTTTTTCCTGTAACACATCAAGGATTAACAGCCAAATAAAACTCAATATTTATTACCCCAATTCTGCAGTTTACAGAAACACCCCACATGTGGTCATAAACTGCTGTACGGGCACACGGCAGGGCGCAGAAGGAAAGGAGCGCCATAGGGATTTTGGAGAGCAGATTTCACTGGGATAATTTTAAGTTTCCATATGACATTTAAAGACCCCCTGATGTCCCCCTAGAGTAGAAACTCCAAAAAAGTTACCCCATTTTGGAAATTATAGGATAAGGTGACACTTTTATTGGTATTATTTTGTGGTACATATGACTTTTGATTGCTCTATATTACGCTTTCTGTGAGGCAAGGTAACCCAAAAAATGGCTGTTCTGGCACAGTTTTTATTTTTTATTTTTTTACGGTGTTCACCTGACAGGTTAGATCATGTGCTATTTGTTTAGTGCAGGTTGTTATAGACACGACAATACTAAATATGTCTACTTTTATTTTTCTTTTGCTTCAGTTTTACATAATAAAGCATTTTTTTTTTATAAATCATGTTTTTGTGTCTCCTTTTTCTGAATGAGCAATTAAACTTTAGCTGTTTCCTCTAATCACTATTACTTCTGTTTGAATCCGGGATTAGATTCTCGGTCATTTAACCCCTGTATACTTTTGGTCTAGTATGTGGGACAATGGACACACACTGTCATGTCCCCTGTGAATGTGTAAGAGGGACAAGGAGGTTATGGTCCCACCAGACCAATGAGCTGTCTACTCCCCCTTTGTGTATTCTCTTCTTACTCCATTCCTGAAATCTATACCGGAGCCGTGCTCTCCCTACTAATATACCCTTGAGAGGGGGATGGCCCAGTTACGTGTCATGCAGACCGGGGGAGCGGTTGTGCATGACCCCAATTGTGCTCCAAGATGACGTTATACCGAACTGGTATGTAGTTTGATTGAGCCTTGTCTCCTTCAGGCATCTGGGACATCTCTGCTGTCGCTCCACTTCGATCATGTGACCGCCGTCGTGACGCAACAGTCTCTGACGTTGGCGCATCGCGGCGGTCACGTGATGCGGAAGTACAGCCGTGCGTTCCACCTCTAGCCCCATGAAACGCATGGGGGCTATGTGCGCATGCGCGGCCAAGTGATTCCGGCTTTCCCGGTCACATGGCCACGCTAGTGAAGCGCCTCCTATGGCGTCATGAACAAGCGCTGGAGGCTGGGGGACGTTTCACATGGCCCTTCAGTCCTTATAAGGGGGCAGTCCTGCCCCACTAGTTGCCGGTCACCCCACCACTGCAGACACCACCACCCTGGGTCCTGCTTGGAGGTGGACTTAGAGCCATACGCCGACCGCTGCCAACAGCAAGTAAGTGATTTGCCTCCATGATCCCATACGGGATGACTGATGTAGGTTCATCTATGTTACTTTACTTACTCTTGTTTTTTTACTTTTCAATGTTATCCTCAGACTCAGCCACATATTGACTGCAGTTACTGCATAGGCTATTCCCTAAACTTATATTGAACTAGCCGGGAGGGATAACCACCACCTTTGCCCCGTGTCCCCTGATGAATCCTGGGGCATCCTTTGAAGAAACACGTTGGGACACTTGAGTATATCCCCACGTTATCCCTTTTAGTGGTATTTCTGTGGGGTTACATCTCTATATATTTTTGTTTTTCTTATGTATGTAGTTCCATTGGACGGGATTTTCTCCTTTTGTGAGGGCCTTATTAGGGTTACCTATACAGCAGCGGTGGGGAACCATTTTGCTGCCAAGGGCCATTTGGATATTTGTAACATCATTCGGGGGCCATACAAAATTCTCAATAAAAATTTTTTACTGCTGTATTTGGTCAAACATATAATTGACTTAGGGATAAGTTACAGAAATTGCACTTCAATTAAAATAATCTAGAGGGCTGTATTTTTGCAGCACAAAATACCGCCTGCACTATATATATATACAGTATATTACATACAATACAGGCGCCATATTGACCACACATAGCAGTCTAATTTTTAAGTTCAGAATGTTACTTATTTGACATTAATGGCAGGAAGCTAAACCCAGGGGGTCCAGAGAGGTGTTCACCCAGCTTTCACTCTCCCTGCCTCTTTCTTCGCAACTGTCCCTGCCTTTGTCCCTTTCTCAGCAAAATATCTGCCCCCACCTCCATCAGCCTGAAATCAGCCTCCTATCAGACCCCCCAGGCCTACATCAGCCTCAGATCAGACTCCCATCAGACCTCTAAGCCTCAGATTAGACCCCAATCAGACCCTTCCTAGCTTCAGATCAGACTCCCATCAGACCCCCAGCCTCAGACCAGACCCGGATCAGACGCCCAGCCTCAGATCAGCCCCCATCAGACCCCCCAGGGTCAGATCAGCCCCTATAAGACCCCCCAGCCTCAGATCAGACCTTCATAATACCCTCCCTAGCCTCAGATCAGCCCCCATCAGACCCTCCCCAGCCTCAGATCAGCCCCCATCAGCCCCCCTAGTCTCAGATCAGACCCCTATCAAACCCCAGCCTCAGATCAGACACCCCCAGCCTCAGATCAGACCCTCCCAAGCCTCAGATCAGACCCCCATCAGACCCTCCCCACCCTCCTTTAGCCTCAGATCAGCCCCAATCAGACATCAGATCAGATACTGTATTTAAGATAAACAAATAAACTTACCTCTCCAGCTCCGTACGGCGCTGCCTCTTGGCAGATTCACTTACCCTCCCTGTTCTTCTTCCTGCCGCACTATATTGTCACCTCACACCGCACAGCGTCAGGTCATAGTGCACGTCTACGTGCACTGCGTCCTGACGCTGGATGTGTCAGGACACAGTGTGGGGCTGAAAGAAGACCAGGGAAGTTGAGGACAGCCAGTGCAGTGCTGTTCTCACCTTCCTGTGCCTCCCGTATGCTAATGACCGCTTCCATAATGGAAGGGGTCATAAGCATTTTCACATTATGTTCTGGCCGGGGGCCACATGAAATGATACCGTGGGCCGCATACGGCCCTCGGGCCGGAGGTTCCCCACCCCTGCTATACAGGAAGAGAGTTCCAGTCTGGGCCACCCCTTGCGGGGCTTTTTGGACCCCGTCCCTTGGACACACCCTGTAGGGCGGACTAGGACAAGCAGGGAGGCAATAGGGCCAGTTGGTTAGATACTCTAACACAGTCTTGCCCGCCTCTCCATACATTGGTCCAGTCTACCACCCACATCCTTGTCTGTTGTGTAACTGTCTATGCCCACTCACCCCAACCTAGGTTGAGTGTGTGCAGGTCTTACTCGTTGTATGTCTGTAGGGGCCGTCTTTTTATCTCCTATACGTTATTAAAAGTGAAGTTTTACTGAGTATACTGCCCCTCATAGTTTTTCTTTTTCTGAAAGCCGTATTATTTTTATTTTTTGGGTGATTATCTTATGCAGGGGCTCAGTTTTTACATCATGAGATGACGGTTTGATTGGTACTATTTTGGGGTACATACTACTTTTGATTGTTTGGTATTACACTTTTTTGTTATGTATGGTGACAAAAAATTGGTATTTTTTTGGCACTTTTTTATAGAGCAGGTTGTTACGGACACGGTGATACCTAATTTGTCAATCTTTTTTCTATTTATTTTGGTTTTACACAATAAATGTATTTTTGAAAGAAAAACAATCATGTTTTTATGTGTACATTTTCTGAAAGCTATATCTTTTTTATTTTTTGGGCGATTGTCTTAGTTAGGGTCTCATATTTTGCAGGTTGAGATGACAGTTTGATTGGTATTATTTTTTAGTACATATGACTTTTTGATCACTTGGTATTACACTTTTTGTGATGAAAGGTAACAAAAAATGGCTTTAGTGTTAACTAGATGGAGTGGATCATGTGATATTTTTATAGAGCATGTTGTTACGCATGCGGTAATACCTAATATGTCAGTTTATTTTTTTTCAATTTTATATGTCTCCTTTTATGGGAATGTTGTTTTTTTATTGAAACTTTAATTTTTTTTATTGTTAAAAACACTTTTATTTCACTTATTATTTTTTTTTTTGTCACACTTCAACAT
This sequence comes from Bufo bufo, assembly GCF_905171765.1. Classification (NCBI taxonomy): domain Eukaryota; kingdom Metazoa; phylum Chordata; class Amphibia; order Anura; family Bufonidae; genus Bufo; species Bufo bufo. The sequence continues at coordinate 296,289,420 of NC_053390.1, forward strand.
TACAGGGTCTGTTCCCTGTTTCAATGCAGCACAATACATCTGTATTGTACTGCTTTGACTATCAGTGTATTACACAGTGTAATACACTGATAGTTTGCCTGTGAGACCCAGCCACAGGGCTGGGCCTCATAGGCCTCCGTACATGCCGGGCCCCAAGGCCTTTGAATGGCTTGGGGCTGCCATGGCAACCATCGTATCCCCACCACCGCAGAGCGGCGACCCGATGAATGAGGAGAGGGAGCAAAAACCTCCCATATGCCGCGGTCAGCGCTGACTGCGGCATATGAGGGGTTAAACCACCTAAATCGGCGTTATCACCGATGCTGGTGGATGCAGCAGAGATCTGGCTGTCAGTAACAGTCGGATCCGTGCTGCTGATCGCGGCACCGCACTTGGGGGGGAGGAAGGACCGCAGGACGAGAATGCTTGTCCCGGGGCACAAAGTACCAGCCCTTTAGGATGAGCATTCTCGTCCTGGGTCCTTAAAGGGTTAAAGAATAGCATGTTTTAGAGGGAAAAGCCAGAATTGTTTACCACCAAAACCAGACAGCCTAAAAAAATTTAATGTCTGGTTTTAGCTATGTTGTTGTTCAAATACTTTTATTATCAAGAGCCAAAATAATCACATTACATTTAAGGATAGCCCGAACATAAATCAGGACCAAATAGAATATCATCATACAGGAAGATGGTCACAGTAAAAGTATGCAAATACCATGTGAACATGAATATGAGCAAAGAAATAACATATGATCCCAACATCAGAATAAAAGCATCCTAAAGACCCAGTTGCGGGAAAGAGGTATCAAGAGCTCCTACATAGGATACATAACAAATTTAGACAAACAAGACAGGACACAGAAGGGAAAACAGGGGGGGGGGGGGAATCCCTGAACTGACAAGTCGAGGTAGAAAGGACTGTGTAAAATATAATTTGTTAAGGCGTGCCAAATACATGTGAGTTAAGATCCAATGGGATGTGCAATCTCCCTGGGGACTGACGACCCCCTGTTCAGCCACGTGATAAAATCAGGAGAACCCTTAAATAGAATCCAAGGAGTCCAGATTTTCAGGAACTTATTAGTATTGCCCATGTCTTCCGCCCAAAGTTCCTCCATTCTATATATTTTTTCAAAAGTGGAGAGCCAGTCCCCAGGGAGAGGGGCGCGCGTGGATTTCCAAAATCTAGGGATAACCAGACGTGCAGCCTGAACAAAGAACCTCAAAAGACCCTTTTTCAGGGTAGATATAGTGCTAGGGAACATAGAAAGCAAAGCGCCTTCTAGAGTCCATCTGGAGGAACTGCCACAAACCATGTCGTATAGATCATTAATAGCCTCCCAAAATGGAGTGATTTTGTTGCAGGACCACCAGATATGAGACATGTTACCCTCCTCCTGGCCACATCGCCAACAGGAACTAGGACAAGAAGGGAAAAAAGAGTGCAGCAGGACCGGAGTCCTGTACCAGTTTTAGCTATGTTGTTATGTCTGGAAACTTGTTTTTGTCTGGAAAAACTGCTGTGTCATTGCCATTGAGTATTATTGAAGCTCTAATGTAAGTCTATACCAGATGGGAGTGGTAAGTTTGTAATTGTTTGTGCTGAGTTTCTCCACTCCACCTATCCCACTAGAAAGTTCCAGTCAAGCTAGATTGCTGAATCACATGCCGCTTGGGGACGCATAACTGCTGAGGCCAGTCTTTGCAGGAACACATGTGATCATATCCGTCTGTAAGTTTACAGATGGGGGCTGGTACTACATTTCCGTTTCTATGGTTCCAGCCAGTGAGGCCTAGTGCACATCCAGCAAATAGCGATCAGCACTTAATAAGTGCTGAGACCCACTGGTCGCTAGAACGAGGAGAGAAAAGAGCTCACATAGCACACTCTTCTCACTGCAGCAATGTGGGAGAGCACGCTATATGAAGGAGCACGCTATCCACACTACCTGTACATCACATATTAGAGAATATTTATGTAATATCCAAACCATCCATGAAGCTATCATTTGGTGATGGTGGAGTGAGCAATCAGGATTATCTACTCATAAAAGAGTATATTACCTTATATACTTAAAACCAAACCGGCTAACCTGTTTATAATTCTCTTTTCTACAAAAGCCCATCACAAGCATCTGATTTCCACAATCTACAATCTCCTGCTATTCACATATGATACACCTACTTTTATTAACCACCTCAGCCCCCAGTGCTTAAACACCCTGAAAGACCAGGCCACTTTTTACACTTCTGACCTACACTACTTTCACCGTTTATTGCTCGGTCATGCAACTTACCACCCAAATGAATTTTACCTCCTTTTCTTCTCACTAATAGAGCTTTCATTTGGGGGTATTTCATTGCTGCTGACATTTTTACTTTTTTTGTTATTAATCGAAATTTAACGATTTTTTTGCAAAAAAATGACATTTTTCACTTTCAGTTGTAAAATTTTGCAAAAAAAAACGACATCCATATAGAAATTTTGCTCTAAATTTATAGTTCTACATGTCTTTGATAAAAAAAAAATGTTTGGGTAAAAAAAAAATGGTTTGGGTAAAAGTTATAGCGTTTACAAACTATGGTACAAAAATGTGAATTTCTGCTTTTTGAAGCAGCTCTGACTTTCTGAGCACCTGTCATGTTTCCTGAGGTTCTACAATGCCCAGACAGTACAAACACCCCACAAATGACCCCATTTCTGAAAGTACACACCCTAAGGTATTCGCTGATGGGCATAGTGAGTTCATAGAACTTTTTATTTTTTGTCACAAGTTAGCGGAAAATGATGATTTTTTTTTTTTTTCTTACAAAGTCTCATATTCCACTAACTTGTGACAAAAAATAAAAAGTTCTATGAACTCACTATGCCCATCAGCGAATACCTTGGGGTCTCTTCTTTCCAAAATGGGGTCACTTGTGGGGTAGTTATACTGCCCTGGCATTCTAGGGGCCCAAATGTGTGGTAAGGAGTTTGAAATCAAATTCTGTAAAAAATGACCTGTGAAATCCGAAAGGTGCTCTTTGGAATATGGGCCCCTTTGCCCACCTAGGCTGCAAAAAAGTGTCACACATCTGGTATCTCCGTACTCAGGAGAAGGTGGGGAATGTGTTTTGGGGTGTCATTTTATATATACCCATGCTGGGTGAGAGAAATATCTTGGCAAAAGACAACTTTTCCCATTTTTTTATACAAAGTTGTCATTTGACCAAGATATTTATCTCACCCAGCATGGGTATATGTAAAAAGACACCCCAAAACACATTCCTCAACTTCTCCTGAGTACGGGGATACCAGATGTGTGACACTTTTTTGCAGCCTAGGTGGGCAAAGGGGCCCATATTCCAAAGAGCACCTTTCGGATTTCACTCCTCATTTTTTCCTGAATTTGATTTCAAACTCCTTACCACACATTTGGGCCCCTAGAATACCAGGGCAGTATAACTACCCAACAAGTGACCCCATTTTGGAAAGAAGACACCCCAAGGTATTCCGTGAGGGGCATGGCGAGTTCCTAGAATTTTTTATTTTTTGTCACAAGTTAGTGGAAAATGATGATTTTTTTTTATTTTTATTTTTTTCCATACAAAGTCTCATATTCCACAAACTTGTGACAAAAAATAAAAACTTCCATGAACTCACTATGCCCATCAGCGAATACCTTGGGGTCTCTTCTTTCCAAAATGGGGTCACTTGTGGGGTAGTTATACTGCCCTGGCATTCTAGGGGCCCAAATGTGTGGTAAGTAGGTAAATGACCTGTGAAATCCGAAAGGTGCTCTTTGGAATGTGGGCCCCTTTGCCCACCTAGGCTGCAAAAAAGTGTCACACATCTGGTATCTCTGTATTCAGGAGAAGTTGAGGAATGTGTTTTGGGGTGTCTTTTTACATATACCCATGCTGGGTGAGATAAATATCTTGGTCAAATGCCAACTTTGTATAAAAAAATGGGAAAAGTTGTCTTTTGCCAAGATATTTCTCTCACCCAGCATGGGTATATGTAAAATGACACCCCAAAACACATTCCCCAACTTCTCCCGATTACGGAGATACCAGATGTGTGACACTTTTTTGCAGCCGAGGTGGGCAAAGGGGCCCATATTCAAAAGAGCACCTTTCGGATTTCACAGGTCATTTTTTACAGAATTTGATTTCAAACTCCTTACCACACATTTGGGCCCCTAGAATGCCAGGGCAGTATAACTACCCCACAAGTGACCCCATTTTGGAAAGAAGAGACCCCAAGGTATTCGCTGATGGGCATAGTGAGTTCATGGAAGTTTTTATTTTTTGTCACAAGTTAGTGGAATATGAGACTTTGTATGAAAAAAAATAAATAAAAAAAAATAAGCATTTTCCACTAACTTGTGACAAAAAATAAAAAATTCTAGGAACTCGCCATGCCCCTCACGGAATACCTTGGGGTGTCTTCTTTCCAAAATGGGGTCACTTGTGGGGTAGTTATACTGCCCTGGCATTTTCCAGGGGCCCTAATGTGTGGTAAGTAGGTAAATGACCTGTGAAATCCTAAAGGTGCTCTTTGGAATATGGGCCCCTTTGCCCACCTAGGCTGCAAAAAAGTGTCACACATGTGGTATCGCCGTATTCAGGAGAAGTTGGGGAATGTGTTTTGGGGTGTCATTTTACATATACCCATGCTGGGTGAGAGAAATATCTTGGCAAAAGACAACTTTTCCCATTTTTTTATACAAAGTTGGCATTTGACCAAGATATTTCTCTCACCCAGCATGGGTATATGTAAAATGACACCCCAAAACACATTCCCCAACTTCTCCTGAGTACGGCGATACCAGATGTGTGACACTTTTTTGCAGCCTAGATGCGCAAAGGTGCCCAAATTCCTTTTAGGAGGGCATTTTTAGACATTTGGATACCAGACTTCTTCTCACGCTTTGGGGCCCCTAGAATGCCAGGGCAGTATAAATACCCCACATGTGACCCCATTTTGGAAAGAAGACACCCCAAGGTATTCAATGAGGGGCATGGCGAGTTCATAGAATTTTTTTTTTTTTGGCACAAGTTAGCGGAAATTGATATTTTTAATTTTTTTCTCACAAAGTCTCCCGTTCCGCTAACTTGGGACAAAAATTTCAATCTTTCATGGACTCAATATGCCCCTCACGGAATACCTGGGGGTGTCTTCTTTCCGAAATGGGGTCACATGTGAGGTATTTATACTGCCCTGGCATTCTAGGGGCCCTAAAGCGTGAGAAGAAGTCTGGAATATAAATGTCTAAAAAATTTTACGCATTTGGATTCCGTGAGGGGTATGGTGAGTTCATGTGAGATTTTATTTTTTGACACAAGTTAGTGGAATATGAGACTTTGTAAGAAAAAAAAAAAAAAATTCCGCTAACTTGGGCCAAAAAAATATCTGAATTGAGCCTTACAGAGGGGTGATCAATGACAGGGGGGTGATCAATGACAGGGGGGGTGATCAATGACAGGGGGGTGATCAATGACAGGGGGGTGATCAGGGAGTCTATATGGGGTGATAACCACAGTCATTGATCACGCCCGTGTAAGGCTTCATTCAGACGTCCGGATGCGTTTTGCGGATCCGATCCATCTATCAGTGCATCCGTAAAAATCATGCGGACATCTGAATGGAGCTTTACAGGGGGGTAATCAATGACAGGGGGGTAATCAGGGAGTCTATATGGGGTGATCACCACAGTCATTGATCATGCCCCTGTAAGGCTTCATTCAGACGTCCGGATGCGTTTTGCGGATCCGATCCATCTATCAGTGCATCCGTAAAAATCATGCGGACATCTGAATGGAGCTTTACAGGGGGGTAATCAATGACAGGGGGGTAATCAATGACAGGGGGGTGATCAGGGAGTCTATATGGGGTGATCACCACAGTCATTGATCATGCCCCTGTAAGGCTTCATTCAGACGTCCGGATGCGTTTTGCGGATCCGATCCATCTATCAGTGCATCCGTAAAAATCATGCGGACATCTGAATGGAGCTTTACAGGGGGGTAATCAATGACAGGGGGGTGATCACCACAGTCATTGATCATGCCCCTGTAAGGCTTCATTCAGACGACCGGATGCGTTTTGCGGATCCGATCCATGTATCAGTGCATCCGTAAAAATCATGCGGACATCTGAATGGAGCTTTACAGGGGGGTGATCAGGGAGTCTATATGGGGTGATCACCACAGTCATTGATCATGCCCCTGTAAGGCTTCATTCAGACATCCGGATGCGTTTTGCGGATCCGATCCATCTATCAGTGCATCCGTAAAAATCATGCGGACATCTGAATGGAGCTTTACAGGGGGGTAATCAATGACAGGGGGGTAATCAATGACAGGGGGGTGATCAGGGAGTCTATATGGGGTGATCACCACAGTCATTGATCATGCCCCTGTAAGGCTTCATTCAGACGTCCGGATGCGTTTTGCGGATCCGATCCATCTATCAGTGCATCCGTAAAAATCATGCGGACATCTGAATGGAGCTTTACAGGGGGGTAATCAATGACAGGGGGGTGATCACCACAGTCATTGATCATGCCCCTGTAAGGCTTCATTCAGACGACCGGATGCGTTTTGCGGATCCGATCCATGTATCAGTGCATCCGTAAAAATCATGCGGACATCTGAATGGAGCTTTACAGGGGGGTAATCAATGACAGGGGGGTAATCAATGACAGGGGGGTGATCAGGGAGTCTATATGGGGTGATCACCACAGTCATTGATCACGCCCCTGTAAGGCTTCATTCAGACGTCCGGATGCGTTTTGCGGATCCGATCCATCTATCAGTGGATCCGTAAAAATCATGCGGACGTCTGAATGGAGCTTTACAGGGGGTTGATCAATGACAGGGGGGTAATCAATGACAGGGGGGTGATCAGGGAGTCTATATGGGGTGATCAGGGGTGATCAGGGGTGATTAGGGGTGATCAGGGGCTAATAAGGGGTTAATAAGTGACGGGGGGGGGGTGTAGTGTAGTGTAGTGGTGCTTGGTGCTACTTTACTGAGCTACCTGTGTCCTCTGGTGGTCGATCCAAACAAAGGGGACCACCAGAGGACCAGGTAGCAGGTATATTAGACGCTGTTATCAAAACAGCGTCTAATATACCTGTTAGGGGTTAAAAAAAACACATCTCCAGCCTGCCAGCGAACGATCGCCGCTGGCAGGCTGGAGATCAACTCTCTTACCTTCCGTTCCTGTGAGCGCGCGCGCCTGTGTGCGCGCGTTCACAGGAAGTCTCGCGTCTCGCGAGATGACGCGTATATGCGTGACTGTGCGCAGCGCTGCCACCTCCGGAACGCGATCCTGCGTTAGGCGGTCCGGAGGTGGTTAACCAGTTCAAGTGTAACACCCCAGAGTTGTGTTACTACACGCCTCTACCCCGCTACTATCTACCTTGTCATCTGATATGATTTTTCTCATGTTTTCACAACTATGCATTTAAAACTATGTTAAATGTAAATTTCATTGTAATTTTCCATGTTCACCAGCAGGTGGCAGCAATGTATTGGTAAGGAATTAGTTTCAGTTTACTAGTATATCTAGGCAGGGAATAGATTATTCCAGCTTAGCTCCCCCTCTGTGGAGGTGTGGACTGTTCCCACATCCTGCACCTTGGGTGGAGAAGGAAGTTAGAGTCAGTGTAGCCCACCCCCTGCTAGGGGTAGGGTGTGTGTGTAGGAGATCCCCTGCATAGGAAAAAAAGCCAGGATCTTGTCTCGACTGAGACATTGATCACATACCCAGACTGAGCCCTGCAGCCTCAGCTGGATGACAAGAAAGCAGACAACCTCCAGAGTTCCAGGACGAAAGCATTCCCTGAGAGCCTATCTGTGAGTAAAGTCCAGAGACCTAGGAGAAGCCATATTCCTCCTCAGCTAGTCAGTTCCCACAAAGCAGAAGATATAGAGAAGCGCAGAAGATAAATTCCTGCCATAGTTACAGAGCTACTAAGCAGACGTCTTATCCTGCAGGCTCCAGATTTATAGTGCAGAAGTTTTATTCCTGCCAACCATTGCAGAAACCTGCTGGGTCCAGAGACTAAAGCTGTATTCTGTTTGGATTCAAGTTATCTTCAATAAAAAAAACTTTGAACTTCATCTAAAGGTCTGGACATCAATTTCTGCTGCAAAATTCCTCTACTTCTCCTACTATCACTACACTCAATTTATTGCAAGTGAGCCAGGAGCCAGGAGTCCAGCCGTACCCTGGTAGGAGACACCGTTGACAACATTATCACCACTTATAGAGACATTATAAGCCATTATACTACTCAGGCATTGCTAACCTGGGACGTGCGTTATAACACCTTGAGAGGGCCCTGTGATAGTACCCTGCGCACGCTGCAATTGGCGTCACGAACAAACTACAAACTATTATCCACCCATATCCTGACCCACTGCATAAGTAGCGTCAGCGTACCAGTTCCTGGTCACTGCAAAAGACCAGGCCATTTAACCCATTTCCTGATCAGGCACATTTTCCATATGTCTTGGTATAACCAGGGGCATAACTAGAATTGAATGGGCCCCACAGCAGTGGTTTAAGTAGAAACGACTGAGCCCCACATCAAATTTTGAAGCCCCCCCATTGACTTCTTCACAACCCCCTCCTCCCATGCAACCCCCACTCCTATGGCTAGCAAAGATCGCTTATTCGGACCAGGCCCATCAGCCACTCTGTCCGTTTCCTACAGTTCCTCTATATATAATATAATTCTATAATACTGTTGAGGGGGTCCTGACAATAAAATCTTTTAGTCCATCTCTTGGGTGGGCCCCTTCTGGGTTAAGACTCTAAAGCAGCCGCTTCCCCTATAGCTACACTCCTGACCCACAGCAAATTTTTGTATGAGCCCCCCTATGACCATCCTGGCATCGCATGTGAGCATATGTAAGGGTTGCCATCTGTTTGACGTATACATTGGAAAAAAGTGATACAAAAATGTACCACACCACAGTTTTGTATCCTGAAGAGTCCTCAATAATACCGCCATAATATATAATAGCTCATACCATGACTGGATAACAAACACTATAACATTATAGTCCCATACCATGACTGGATAAAACTGCCATACAGTGAATACATAACACCACCATACAGTGACTGGATAACACCGCCATACAGTGACTTGATAACACCACCATACAGGGACTGCATAACACCACAATACAATGAATGGATAGCACCGCCATACATTGACTGGATAACACCACCATACAGTGACTGGAAAATGCTGCCATAAAGTGACTGGATAACAGGGTATATCGGGGCACAGTATAGAGTATAAGAGGGAACAGTACAGGGTATGACTAGGGGCACTGTACAGGGTATGATAAGGGGGCATAGTACAGGTTAGGAGGCACAATATAGGGTATAAGGGGGCATAGTAGAGGTTAGGATGCACAGTACAGGGGTATCCTCTTATACCCCTGTACTGTGCCTCCTACAGTGAATTATAAGGGGCAATGTACAGGGTAGGGAGGCATATCAGAATCATCAATGTTGGTCAGGCTGGCAGGGAGTCTGAAGCAGGAGGTTGTGGCTGGCAGGCAGGTAGCTGAGACACAGACCTACTTCTTCTTAGCCATCTGTCACAGCCAGAGAAGGAGGTAACCGGCGGTACAACCGAGGGATATGGCCAGGAAGGCGGGCACATCCAGGGTCCACTTTAACGATTGGTAGAGCAGCAGCTTCCACCCACTGTTTCACCAAGCAGATAACAGCAGCAGTGCAGAGAATTCATCTCTCCTCTTGTTTCAGTACAGGCCACCGTTTTATGCCACAAACTCCCACCCCCCGACCCCCCACTGGGAGAGAGGGGAGTTGTAAAATAAAATAAAATACAAAAATGTAATTATTGGAAATATGGCCCTGCTGGCCATAACCCTGCTACTACTCCCGGGCCCCTTCTGAGCTCAGGCCCCAAAGCCTCTGCTTCCCCCGCTTCCCCAATAGCTACACCACTGGGTATAACGTTTTTTCCATTTGGCTCTTTTTTGGTGATATATTGAGCTTCATTTTTATGTAATTCTTATATTAGTATTTTAGTGTTTTTTTATGCCCAAGAAAATGTACAGGAAAAGGGAAAATAGGGTGTTTTTCGCATATCTTTTATTTATTTTTTTGTTAATAGCACAGCATGCAACTAAAATTATTTTTAAAATGATATCCTTGTTCCATAAATGATCGTTTTGATATAGGACATGTATGGATTATGTTCACCAAGGTGGGTATGGAAGGTATCGTGGGATTTTATAATTCATTTTGTATTTTATTTTTTTAAAGGAATTGTCTCATCTCAGACAATGGGGGCATATAGCTAGGATATGCTTCCATTGTCTGATAGGTGGGACCTGTACCTACATCGAGACGGGAGTCCCAAAAGTGGTGGAGGGTGCACTGCGCAGCCACCGTCCATTCATTTCTATGGGGCTGCCGAAAATGGCCGGACCAGAGTCCTCCAGCCACCACTTTGCGGAGCTGTGCTTAGTATTGCCCTCAGCTCCATTCACTTCTATGGGGCTGAGCCGCACCTAAGCCATGTTACTGATGGACGTGACATCACACGGCCTAGGAAAAGCTGGAGAATACGTTAATACCTGTTCCATAAAAATGAATCAAAATTGAATATTAGCAAAATAATCTAACATTTTAAAAATGTTGCCTTCAAATTGCCTTAATTTCTGTAAAACACCTAAAGGGCTAAAGAACTTTATAAACGCTGTTTTGAATACTTTTAGGGGTGTAGGAGCACCCGTTTTTAGCCCGGCAGATTCTCGGCATACTTGCCGGGTTGCAGCTGGTTCTACGCCGGACCCCATTATAGTTATTGGGGCTGGCAGGTTTTCAGACAATGCCGGATCCAGATATCTCCAGCAGGCTGCTGCCTGTCGGAGATGCCTAGAGCTAGTGTGAGGATAGCCTAAGGGTAAGTTTATAGTTGGTGCAAATACCATTCTTTTAATGAGTATAAAGGACGTACAATATTATTCTTTAGTTGGTTTTGTCTTCAAAAACTTTTTAATTCTGTATTTAGCTAAAAAATTATAAGAAACAGAAAAGTAAACTATAAGTAAGTAAGCATTTTTTGGAAATCCGGTGATGTACCGGGGCTCTCTATGGGGCTGCCAGGAAGCCTGGTGACTCACTGGCACTGATGGCGGGATTTAGCGCTGCCCTAGCCAGTAAAACGACTAGGGCAGCACTAAAGCCCGCCCATCAGAGCCGGAGACATCACCAAACACACTGCTGGGCGGAGGTTTCCGCCCGGCAGTGTGTTATTGAAAACAAAAAAGAGAAAACAAAAAAGAGACTTTTCCCTGCGCGATTTAGCACAGGGCAAGAGAGCGCATCGGAGCATGAGATGCTCCGATGCTAGCCTCAGGGGAGCTACCTGGGTGGAAAAAAGGGTATGTCCGGGTTCAGCTCTGAACCCGGACAACCCCTTTAAAGTGGATTTTAATATTGATGGCCTCCTCAGGATACGCCATTAATATCTGATTGACGGGGGTCTGCCATCCTGCCCCCCTGCCAATCAGCTGTTTCCGAGTAGCTCCAGCATCAACAATTGCTGCCAGAGCTAATCAGGAGCAGCTGTTTGCTGGGGGTACGGGTGTTGGACCCCCTGTCAATCAGATTTCGATGTTCAATCGTTATGATAGATGATACCAATATTACAATCGTGGCATACCTCTTTAAGGTTACACAGTCTGTCCACAAATATCAAAAGATGCAACATACAACAAACATAAAAAAATGCTTTGATTTCAACAGGGAAATTCACATTCAAATATATCTTCTCATTACCTCTGATTTGATAGACACATCAAATGAAAATCTTCAAGTCTGAAAATTATGACTATTATCCCTGTATCCACTAGTTTTACCAGCCCTGTCTTTTTAGCAGGACAAAATACGACCCTGGTGACAGAATTCATCTTACTGGGGTTTCCACTTTGCTCAGATTTAGCAATATCTTTCTTCTTTGTTATATTACTTTTATACCTTTGTACCATCGCTGGAAACCTCTTGATCCTGGTACTGGTCTTCACAAATCAGCATCTTCATAGCCCCATATATTTTTTCTTAAGCAATTTATCTATTTCAGGTATAATTTTTGTAACTATCACAGTCCCCAAAATGTTGCAAGGTTTTTTCCCTAATGGTAAGACAATCTCCTTGCTTGCGTGCTTTGTAGCTGCCTCTGAGAATGAGACTGTGCGCAGGCGCAATGCGATCCCGGCCAGTGAGGGTGCCGGGCGCATGCGCTGAAGATGGCTGGGGACACTAGTAGCCGCCCAGCGAAGTGAATATTGATGAGCTGGGCGGCGCTTCAAACGGCAGTTGTGGCGAGGCTGGCTGGGCGCAAGCTGAGATGAAACACCGCCCCTTGGGCAGATTGAACCCGATTCAAGCAGGTTATAAAACTTCATTTTACTGTATTTATAAGGTGGACAGGGGGGATACTTAGATGATTCTAATACACTTGACGAGGGTATTGGTTATCCATGTTCGCCTCAACCATTACTTTCATACCCACCTTACTCACCTCTAACCACCATTACACTTTCCCACCCCAGAACCCTAATCCCAATAAAACTCGGACCACCAATTGGAAATGTAATGGCCACAGCAGCCGTTTATTAAATAACATTTACAACCATAACATAACATAATACAGCAAAAACCCCAATGGGGGGAGGTCCTTGAAGCCCCAAAACATCGAGCTGTCAAACCGGGGTGAGCCATTCTTGCCTCCAGCCGTACCGCCCAGCTCAAAGGCACCATCGAATGACCCCCCCTCGATTCACCACAACCGCTCGGTCCACCTGGGAGTCCAGCCCCCACCGTGGGGCCCCCCCAATTGTCCTCAGATTCCACCGTGCCCAACTCCAAGGACCCCCCCCCACCGCCACAAGCCGCCGTGACAAAAAACCCACTCCCCACAAAAAATCCCAGCACCACAACCCCGATCCCCTCCATTCCAAACTGGCCAAAAAAGGGGAAGGGTGGGTGGGAGCTTTTCTCTCTACCTAAAATGGCCCCTAGCCATCCTCTTCCCTGCCTATTATAACCACTTAACTCCACCCCCTCACACCACCTAACCTATCCTAACCTTTCTCCCTGCCAAAGCCCCCTCCCTCTCCCCTAGCCCGACCACTCCCCCCCCCAGCTCACTAAACCAAACCCCCGTCATGGGGGCCTCCCCTAAAGGGGGCTCCGCCCCCCCTCAGTCCGGCCACTGCTTGACGAGGGTATTGGTTATCCATGTTCGCCTCAACCATTACTTTCATACCCACCTTACTCACCTCTAACCACCATTACACTTTCCCACCCCAGAGCCCTAATCCCAATAAAACTCGGACCACCAATTGGAAATGTAATGGCCACAGCAGCCGTTTATTAAATAACATTTACAACCATAACATAACATAATACAGTAAAAACCCCAATGGGGGGAGGTCCTTGAAGCCCCAAAACATCGAGCTGTCAAACCGGGGTGAGCCATTCTTGCCTCCAGCCGTACCGCCCAGCTCAAAGGCACCATCGAATGACCCCCCCTCGATTCACCACAACCGCTCGGTCCACCTGGGAGTCCAGCCCCCACCGTGGGGCCCCCCCAATTGTCCTCAGATTCCACCGTGCCCAACTCCAAGGACCCCCCCCCCCCCCACCGCCACCAACGACCGGACTTGACCACCTCAACTCTGGGCGTTCCTCCACAACCTCAGGGCCACCTCAATGCCTTCCTGCAACGCCAAACTCCACATATCCAGCCCCACCGCATTCAAATGCACTCCGTCCGATCTCCAAAAAGCCCCCGTTCCAGCCTCCAAATCCCTATGCCTGACTACCACCGCCCCGTTCCTAGCCATAAAACGCCCAACTGCCCTGTTCACCTTTATCCTCGCCTTATTCACCGCATCCACAGACCTAGCCTCCCTCCACACCTGCCGGGGAACAATATCCGACCATACGGTCACCATATCCGGAAATAACGACCACAACCGTAAGAAATCCCACTTGATCTCCTTAATCAACTCCCGGATAGGCTTCGCCGCCAAATCATTGCCCCCCGCATGTACCACCAACACCTCCGGTGCCCTATCCATTCTCACGAACCTATGAATTTCAGGCAGCACCCCTTTCCAAACCATACCCCGCCTCCCAATCCACCTTACCACCGCAGACTCCCTGTCAAATCCTAGCTGTTGACCGTCCGGCCGAACCGCTGCCCGGACGGCCCCCCAGAAGACATAGGAATGCCCCACAATCCACACCAGAGCGGGCGCTGTATCTGTAACGAGAGAACAAAAAGAACAATACCGCAGCTTTGCACAAACACAATAAACCTAACACCAACCAACCCTCCTCACTTTACAAGCGATCCAAACGCACATAAGATTTAAACCTCGCCGATTCCCAACGGCCAATCCTCTTAATAACGTCTTCACCCATACCCCATCTAGCCGCTTCTGTCGCTGCCCCGATTCTAAAGGAGTGGCTAGAATACCCCACCTTATCCACCCCCACCCGGCTCAAACACCTCGAAAAAATAGCAGAAAACTGAAAGCGAGACAAAAAGGTGCCATCCGCATGAACCAACAACGGGGACCCGTCCCCACCCCTTATCCCATAATCCCGCAAACATTGAACCGGGCACATGTCACAATCCTCCACCCGGAAAAGCACCACCTTCTTCCCTTTACCCAACGTATCCGTCTTTGACCGCCGTATAATAAACTCTACCCTATCATCAAACAACCCAACATCCCTCCTCAAAAGTCCCCCAACCCGACTCACCGACGGACAAACCAACTCCCCCACCCGCATAGCCCCAAAAAAGGCCAGCGAGAAAGCCAACCGAAACAACCTCGTTTCCCCCTCTGACCGACAAACCGTCCGCAACTGCCCCCCCAACTTAAGCAACAACTCAAACGAGACTGGCCTCCTCCCATCCACCCCAGCACCCATCCTCCTCCAACCTTTTAATGCCTGCACCACCAAAAATGACTTTGTCACATCCACCATCCGCCGAGCCTTAAAACCAAAAGCCAACCCGGCCATGTAACTGTTTATCTTGCTAACCGACCAACCCTGCTCCCTACCATGACCCAAAAACATTAGCAAAACCAACTCCGGCTCCTCAATCCCCCCTCCCAAAGCGGCACACCAGTCCTCCCACACCCTCCAAGCCCTCATATACGTATCCCACGTACCCGGAGCTAATGACGCCCGAATAAGCCCCATCAATGCTCCTCCAGCAGCTCCCACAGGCAACCCGGACACTCCAATCCAACCGCCTCCGCCTCCGGAGCCAACTGCCGAAAACGATTCCACTGCGAACAAGAAAGGGCGTCAGCAATACAATTGTCAACCCCCGGCACATGCACCGCTACAACCCAAGCATTAAGTGACAAGCACTCTAACACTAACCGCTGCAGCAGCCGCACCACCAATGGCAACGATGCCGACAGCCCATTAATCGCTTGAACCACCCCCATGTTGTCGCAGTGAAAACGAACCTTTCTGTCCCGGAACCGCTCTCCCCACAACACAACCGCCAGCACAATAGGGAACAACTCCAACAAAGCCAGATTCTTCACCCAGCCCCGTTCCACCCAAACAGCTGGCCACACTCCAGCGCACCATTGACCTCCACAAAAAGCCCCAAAACCTGAACCCCCCGCTGCATCCGTGAATAACTCAAAATCAAACGCCTCAACAACTCCCCCCATGAACAGCGAGCGACCGTTGTACTGGTCCAGAAAAGAACTCCAAACCTGCAAGTCCGCCAGCAGCTCCCTACCCAACCGAATATAATGATGCGGAGCCACCACCCCCCCGGTTGCCTGCGCCAACCGCCTACAGAACACTCGCCCCATGGGCATTATCCGGCAAGCGAAATTAAGCTTCCCCAACAGCGACTGAAGCTCCCTCAACTGCAACTTTTTTGCCCGAATCGCCCTAGCCACCAAACCTTTCAGATCTACCAGCTTATCGCCCGGCAACCGACACTCCATCCTCACCGAGTCAATCACTATGCCAAGGAAACTCAATTCTGTTACCGGCCCCACCGTCTTACCTTCCGCCAGCGGGACCCCAAACCTCTCAAAAACCGAGCTCAACGTTGCCAACAATAATGCGCAAACCGGCGACCCCGGTGGGCCTATACACAAAAAATCATCCAGGTAATGAATCAGCGATTCACAACCCGACGAGTCCACAACTGCCCACTCCAAAAACGAGCTGAAAGTTTCAAAGTAAGCGCACGACAACGAACACCCCATGGGTAAACACCGATCCACAAAGAACCCCCCATCCCAAAAACATCCCAACAAATGCTGACAGTCCGGATGAACCGGCAACAACCTAAACGCCGCCTCAATATCCGTCTTTGCCATCAACGCTCCCGCCCCAAAACGCCTCACCCAACCGACCGCCGCGTCAAACGATGTATATACTACAGAACAAACCGCCGGGTCAATACCATCATTGACCGAGGAGCCCCTCGGGAACGACAGATGATGAATCAGGCGAAACTTATTCGCCTCTTTCTTAGGTACAACCCCCAGCGGTGACACCCGCAAATTGTAAACCGGTGGCTCTCAAAACGGACCCGCCATCCGCCCCAGCATCACCTCCTTCCCCAACTTCTCCCCCACCACCTCCGGATGCTCCCTAGCAGACCGCAAATTCTTCCTGAGCAACACCGCCTCACCCGGAACAAACGGAATTCGAAAACCTTCCGCAAAACCCAAAACCAACAAACCCGCCGCCTCCCTATTGGGGTACCTATCTAAGTACGGTTGCATCCTTTCCAGCCGAACCGGCGTCACCCCCTTTTCCAAAACCATCACCCCCTCTCTGCTTGCCTCCCTTAAAACACCGCGCTGCCCCGTGATTCCCTCCACAGCCTGAGCATTCGTGCTTAAATTTACATTTAGGCCCGAACCTACAGGTGCCTTCATTGAAGGCAAAACACAGTCCCCTTGCTGAGGCAACCGCTGTATTGCCCGACCCCCCACTACTACCTTCCCCACGAAAGGGCTGCCCCGAACGCACTGGGGCCGTAACCTTCAGCCATGAGGCAATATCCTTATGGTCCCACCGCATCTCGGGGCGAACCGCCTTCCTCTGCCGGAACTGTTCGTCGTACCGCAACCACGCCACTCCCCCATACACCCGATACGCTTCCCCAATTGCGTCCAAATAACAGAACAACCCCGAACAAGCCTCCAGAGTCTTCTCCCCAATCACACTCGCCAATATCGCGAACGCCTGCAACCAGTTTGCAAACGTCCTCGGTATTAACCTATACCGGCGCTTCTCCTCCTCCTCCCGCTTACCATCTTCCCTTCGCACCCTATCCAGATTGAAGCGCTCCAAAGGAAGCAAGGAAAATATCTCCACATATTCCCCCTTCCAAATCCTCTCCCTCACCTCCGACTTCAAATGCGCCCCCAACGGACCCTCAAAGCAAACATAAACCTCCCCTTTTGCCTTATCATCAACCCGAACAGAATCCTCCTCCCCCTCCGTTCCCGCCTGCGTCTGTACCGACACCCCCACACACGGCAACCCCCGCTGCGGCTCCACCGACGACCCTGCGCTCGCAGCCAAACCTTGCACGCCCCAGGCCTGTAACGGCGTCCTCCCACTCAACCCCCAACTAGCAACTAACCCCGCCAGACCCCCCAACAATTGCCTCAGGCCCTTACTCAACTCTAACTGGGAGACACCCCCCACCCCAGCTCCCACACCCTGCACTACCTGCGCAAGTGGACCCCATGCAATCTCACCTGGCTGCCTGGGCGCTGTGTTCCCATCAGCCGCAAGTCCTGACTCCTGAAGATCCCTCCTCTGCGTCACGCTGTCGCCGTCTCTCTGTCCCCTGGACCCGCTGGGACCAGGGACGTCCTCTCCCGGATAGACCATGCCGCTGGAACCTTCATCCTCACCCTGCCTCCTGGCAGGGCAGGAACGCGCGTTGCAACAGGATCCCTCCACGGTCCGGACCTCCTCACATCTCCTGGGCTCGGTCGACTCCTGTCCCCTGGCTCTATGCAAACCAGGGACGCCGGGGTTAACGATGTCATCATAACTGCTCCTGGGGGCGGAGCCTCTCGTGCTGCTTGCAACCTGGGGCCTGCTGCTACCACCGGATCCACATGCAGCAGCCCCGCGCTGAATGCCTGACCTCCCACGCCGAGGGGCCGCCCCTGTGCCAGGAGTTACAGGGGCGCCCGCAGTACCCGGTCCCGCTCCCACGCCGTCGCTTCTAGCAGGAGTGGATGGCCGGGCCCGGCCACCCACCAGGCTCCGCCTACAGTGAGGATTCCTCCCCCGCCGGGGCCTAGAGGAAGCTGGTGTCGGCGGCACCCGACGTGGAGGGTCCCGGGAGGGGCTCCTAATACGGCGCTGAGCCCGAGGGCGGGAAGTCGATGGGGAAAGGCGCGCCAGCGGCCTGGCCCGCCGCGGCCGTAACACAGGTGAGTGAGGCAAGACGGACACCTCACTCGGCCCCCCCCAGCAGCAGCTGGATCTGCTCCTGAGCCCACGCTGGGCCTCTCACCTCAGCCGCTGCCCGCAACTCGCCGATCATGGCCTCCAGACGCTCCATCTCTCCGGTGATGTACCAGCTTTTCTCTCTACCTAAAATGGCCCCTAGCCTTCCTCTTCCCTGCCTATTTTAACCCCTTAACTCCACCCCCTCACACCACATAACCTATCCTAACCTTTCTCCCTGCCAAAGCCCCCTCCCTCTCCCCTAGCCCGACCACTCCCCCCCCCCAGCTCACTAAACCAAACCCCCGTCATGGGGGCCTCCCCTAAAGGGGGCTCCGCCCCCCCTCAGTCCGGCCACTGCTTTATAAGACCTGTAGGGTCATATATATACCTAAATATGCTTTTTGGCCCTGTCAGTGTCCCTTTAAGGTAAGTAATTTCCTCCTATTAGCTGTCATGTCCTTCGACTGCTATATTTCAATTTTCCACCCATTGCACTACTCCATTATCATGCATCACAAACAGTGTGTAAGGCCTCATGCACACGAAAGTATTTTGTTTCCATGTCCGTTCCGTTTTTTTTGCGGATAGGATGCGGACCCATTCATTTCAATGGTTCCAAAAAAAATGCGGACAGCACACTGTGTGCTATTTGCATCCATATGTCTGTTCCGTAGCCCCACCAAAAAAATATAACATGGACTATTCTTGTCCATTTTAGGCATTGTTACAATGGATGCGCCAAAAAAAACAAAAACGGATGTCATCTGTTCTTTTTTTGCGGACCACAAAACACACGGTCGTGTGCATGTAGCCTAAGGCTTATTATTGAAATGTGGGTGGGAACGTTTTTCTCCATTCTTATGCTATCCATCAGGATAATGAGATTGCCATATTGCTCAGGTTTAGTAAATCACTTCTTCTGTGACGTCATCCCGTTGCTGATGAATTCCTGCATTAACACCGTCAGTATCCAGATACAGGAACTTATCACATCATCCACTGTGCTGCTTACTTCCCTACTGGTTACACTGGTATCTTATGTAAAGATTGTTAACACTATTTTTAAAATCCACTCAGTCGAAGGAAGGGAAAAAGCTTTCTCCACCTGTTCTTCACATGCACTGGTGGTGTCTCTAGTTTATGGCAGTTGTATTTTCACGTATGTAAAGCCAACTCATGGCCAGGCTATAGACTACAATAAAAAAGTTGCAATATTAGGCGTGACTTCCGGCGGTCCGAGGCGGACGTGCTTCGGTGCAGCTCCGTCAGCGAGTACTGCTGAACACCGTAAAACACCGGCACTGCTTCTTTGATCCCCCCAAAAAACCGACTCCCTACAGTGGGACAACCTACCGGTCACCAGTGAAGACATCTCGGAGCGCGCGGCGACACTGCAGCCCTGTCTCTTACCTGCGGCCTGCTTCCCGCCGGAGATCCTGCTCATCCTCCAGGAGTGCGCCCAGCGTTCCGGCGCTGCATCTGGTTCGGCGAAAGATTTGGGAGAACAGTCGGAGGAGACATAGCCTGGGACCCGCAGGGAGAGAAAGACGCGAAGTCCCTGGGGAGATACTTGGCTGTCCGGCTCCCTCGGCTGTTGCGCGGACTACCGCTGGGACGGGCACCATCTTTGCAGACCGTGCGGCCCTTCATTGTGTTGCTGTCGGGCTGCAGTACGGCACCCAGTGAGATCACGGGACCCTGGGTACACTGGACTGATCTGCTAGGGATCCATACTGTCTGCTGAACAGACCAGCCATCCAGGGAGCCGACTGTGTCTGCGGCAGTGCTGCTGAGCTGCATCCCCACCTGCATCTGTCCCCCTGTAGAGGGATCCATATTCCCCAACCAGCATGTGAGTCCAGATATAACTCGCAACTTTACTACTTCATTGTGCACTCTACCTCCACTCACCTGCATAAGAGGACTGTGTCCTAATGTTTTCAAAGTCCCTCCTTCCTTGAAGGGGGTCTCTTCCTGATCTCTCCTACTATCCGTCAGAGCCTAGGGCTCAATGTTTATGGATCTCTGAATAAGATCTCAACCTGAATGGGTACCTTGATACCATATCCGGAGGATATACTCATAGCTAATGTAACATTGTAAGGCCATCTGCTTTTTAATCAGGGGCATACTTTCTGCGGCGAAAGACCCTGTTATTCCTCAGAAGAACGCACCCAGCCGTGGTAATATGTAAAGATTTATCACCAAGCCATCTTCAGGTGCAGAATCTGCTATCCATGTAGCTAATCCCATGGCCACCGACATCAATTAACTGGCGAATCATTAACTGAAGCGTCAGCTGATCTTCCTCTATCAAGAGACTTTTTTCAGCAAACCCTCACTAATGCGCTATCGCCGTTGGCACTGAATTTGCAGGAAATCAAACAAGACTTACGCCATATTGGGCACCGCGTAGATGGTTTGGAGGAAACTACAACAGAGCTATGTAACCATTCTAGGGAAGTGGCCGCCCATTTCCAGACCTGCCAAGATCATTTGAATCAACTTTACACCCATATAGATGACCAGGACAATTGCAATAGGCGCAACAACCTGCGAATCCGTGGCCTACCTGAATCGTATGCCTCAGAATCACTACTCTCCACAGTAAAACAGATCGCTATTGTCCTGCTCAGCGACCGATACCCCATTTCTATCTAAATAGAGAGAGCGCACACAGCCCTGAGACCACGACCTGGCCCTGCTGACCCCCCCAGAAATGTCATTTGCTGATTTCTAGAATTCAGAGTTAAAGAGGACATCTTGCGGAAAGCCAGGGAGAACCCTACTTGGTCCTTTGAAGACCATCGTCTCATCCTGTTCCAAGATCTTGCCCCCATGACTCTTTACAAAAGGAAACAATTGAAACCTCTCACGGATTTATTGAGGGGAAAGAAAATACTGTACCGTTGGATGTTTCCGTTCGGTCTCTCCACCACAGTAGCCGGGATAAAGTTTGGGATTCGGCGACACGAGGACCTTACGGAACTCTTATCAGCTCTCGGGGACCCCATGGTCTCAATTGAAGATTGGTGCAGTGTCCAAAATCTCCAGGCATTCCCGGTTTTGCCGGCCCCGGCCCCGTGGTCTACGGCCCAAACTGGCAAACCTGGGAGGGGCAATAAGAAGCGGGGAAAGCATGTGTTCCCCACGACTACGGCTGATGTTATAACCTGAAGATCTGACAACTACCATCTGTTTCACAGTGTGGGACGTTTCATTTGTTCACAGAAAGAAGGTCTTGCTCTTCTATCTTTCTCTGTCTGTCCCCTCATTACTTCCTCTTCTGGTTTCCTCAATTTTTTCTCTCGGATATACTTCAGGGGTGGGGGCGTAGATACCTGACCTTCCATGTCTGTGACCTATGTTTTCTCTCGTATTTATTCTTTACATCCTCCATGTTTCTTTTCTCTTCTCTTATTATGAAGGTGACCCTTTCAGGGTTCTGTCTTTTACCTCTTTTTACCTTTACCTGCTTACCGGTGGCTTTTTAGTCAACACAAAGTTATCCGTCTAGTTTTAGTTCTCGATTTACTTTGTTATCTGTTGAAGTATTATTGTGATCCTAGTACTGTTGTGTCGGCTGCTGTTCACCGCTTGCCCATAGGTGACCTCCTGCCTCTATCCACCCCCAAACACTCGTGATGGTGTTACGCTTAATGTCTCTGAATGTGAGGGGCTTAAACTCCCCTTATAAGCGCTGTGGAATGACGCAAATAGGGACAAATGTGATATTCTGATGGTGCAAGAGACACATTTACTGGCCAAGGATACTAGCAGATGCTCTAATGAGCACTATCCCCATCTGTTCTTTGCATCCTCAGAGGTTAAAAAAGCCGGTACCCTTGTAGGGATTAGTCGCACGGTTCAATTTCAATTGCACCACAGCATTATTGACCAGGCAGGGCGCTACATCATCCTCCTATGCTCCATCAACCACCTTGAGTATACCATAGCTAATGTATATGTACCTAACTCTCATCAAATTTATTTTCTCACACGCTTCTTTAAGAAACTGTTGAATTCTGCCAGGGGCTCCATTATCCTGGATGGAGATTTTAATCTTCCCATTGAGGCCTCTCTGGATTGCTCCAGGACAACGATGAGATACCGGCCTGAATTGGGTAAGCTACTAAAAACCACTCCCTTACATGACATTTGGCGGTATCATCATGTGACGGAAAGAGATTACACCTTTGCGTCTCAGGCTCATACCTCCCTGACTAGAATAAATTATTTTCTTATTTCCAAAGACCTTCTACATAAAGCTACATACACTGCGATTGGCATTATCACGTGGTTTGACCACGCCCCGATTTCCTTATACCTAGTGGATAACTACCCTAACCCCAGCCCACCACT
Organism: Bufo bufo; assembly: GCF_905171765.1. Taxonomy (NCBI): domain Eukaryota; kingdom Metazoa; phylum Chordata; class Amphibia; order Anura; family Bufonidae; genus Bufo; species Bufo bufo. The sequence continues at coordinate 296,312,311 of NC_053390.1, forward strand.
GTGGCGTCTTAACTCTTTTCTGTTGAGAAGTAAGGAACGACACAGTCTATTCTCTAAAGCACTGGATGAATATTTTACGTCAAATGACACCCCTGATATTGCATTTCCACATTGTGATGCGCCCATAAAAGTTTTATGAGAGGATTAAGAGTTAAAAAACTGCGGGAAAAACAAATGCTGGACATTTTAACACGGATAACGGCTGCGGAAACACAATACAAAACAACCCCCACGGCCGCACTGTCTTCCCAGTTAACAGATTTACGCTTTCAACTTCGCTCTCTTCTACTTTGCAAATATGAAAAGACCCTCACCCGATCGAAAGCAAAATTATATCACCTGGGAGATAGGGCTGGAGCTATGTTGGCACGCAGACTGAAAAGTAAGGAGGTTTCTTCCCGAATCGCTTCCATGAAGCAAAGTAATGGTGAGTTGATTAAGAACCCCATTGACATTGTGGATGCATTTGCCTCTATATCTTGACTCTATATCTCTCCCCAGGGTTACTCCTCAGGATCTGAGCTCACTTAATATCCCATTTTCGGAACTAGAGGTAGAGTCCGCCATAAAGACTCTAAAACTACATAAAGCTCCGGGCCCTGATGGCTTCTCTGGGGACTACTACAAAACCTTCAGAGTGCAATTACTCCCATACCTCACTAGGCTCTTTAATGCATTCTTAATCCCCAATAGCATTCCCAAAGAAATGTTGAGTGCGGTTATAACAACATCCCTAAGCCAGGGAAGCCGCAGGAAAGACCGTCAAACTATCGCCCGATTTCTCTATTGAATAATGATTTGAAGTTATTTTCGAAACTACTGGCCTTAAGGATACAGCCTCTCCTCCCTGCGCTGATATCCCCAGACCAGGTTGGTTTCATCTCGGGTCGACAGTGTCGTGATGGAACTCGCAGAATGATTGATTTACTGCAGCTGTCGGAGACCTCTGGTGCACCCACGATCTTTGTCTCTCTAGATGCAGAGAAGGCTTTCGATAGGGTGCACTGGGGGTTTCTGACGGAAGTTTTGACCCGCTTTGGGTTCGACGGGCCTATTCTGTACGCTATCCTAAATCTTTATTCATCCCTGTCAGCCCGGGTCCTGGCTTCAGGTTTTTATTCCAAGAGTTTAGATATAACGAACGGGACAAGGCAGCCCTTTATCACCCTTGGTGTTTTCCCTGGTGATGGAGCCCCTGGCGGAGAAAATCCGTGCAGAATCAAAGATTATCGGTATACAAATAGGAGATATATTGCATAAAATTGGCTTATATGCAGACGATGTTATATTGTCGCTCACACAGCCGGAAATCTCTCTTCCACTTGTCATAACAGTACTGCAGGAATACTCGAAAGCCTCCTTATATAAGTTGAATATCACTAAATCGCATGTACTCCCTTTTGCAATCGGGGACTCCCTTAAACGGACACTCTTAGAGATGGCTCAGTTTCAGTGGGCAACAGATAGTATAACATACTTAGGTATCACGTTAACGCCCCGCTACACAACTTAGTGTACCATAATTTCAGCCGATTACACCTAAGATAGCAGACCTGATTCCCCTAGTGAATCAATATATGCAGCATGAATGTATTTACGCGGAGTCCTATATAGAGCGGCTACAAATGCTTAAGAGATGGGAGATTTGGGTCTCCTCTGGGTACGCCTCTACAAACCCTTCAGAAGCCTTATAGTGAGTAGTAGATATTTTCATTGGCAACAAGGGAGGTGGTGAACATGCAGCGATATCCCTGACACGACATATCTGTACATTATTATGAAAAATAAAGGGAACACAAAAATAACACATCCTAGATCTGAGTTAATTAAATATTCTTCTGAAATACTTTGTTCTTTACATAGTTGAATGTGCTGACAACAAAATCACACAAAAATTAAAAAAAGGAAATCAAATTTTTCAATCCATGGAGGTCTGGATTTGGAGTCACACTCAAAATTAAAGTGGAAAAACACACTAAGGCTGATCCAACTTTGATGTAATGTCCTTAAAACAAGTCAAAATGAGGCTCAGTAGTGTGTGTGGCCTCCACGTGCCTGTATGACCTCCCTACAACGCCTGTGCATGCTCCTGATAAGGTGGCGGACGGTCTCCTGAGGGATCTCCTCCCAGACCTGGACTAAAGCATCTGCCAACTCCTGGACAGTCTGTGGTGCAACGTGACGTTGGTGGATAGAGCGAGACATGATGTCCCAGATGTGCTCAATTGGATTCAGGTCTGGGGAACGGGCGGGCCAGTCCATAGCATCAATGCCTTCGTGGGTTGAAAAATTTGATTTCCTTTTTTTAATTTTTGTGTGATTTTGTTGTCAGCACATTCAACTATGTAAAGAACAAAGTATTTCAGAAGAATATTTAATTAACTCAGATCTAGGATGTGTTATTTTTGTGTTCCCTTTATTTTTTTGAGCAGTGTATATGTACAAATTTGAATGCTGGCACATAAGGGGGGCTACTGGCACAGACATAAGGGGGACTACTGGCACATAAGGGGGACTACTGGCACATAAGGGGGACTACTGGCACATAAGGGGGGCTACTGGCACATGATAGGAGGCTACTGGCATATAAGGGGGGCTACTGGCACATAAGGGGGGCTACTGGCACATAAGGGGGGCTACTGGCACATGATAGGAGGCTACTGGCATATAAGGGGGGCTACTGGCACATAAGGGGGCTACTGGCACATGATAGTGGGGGCACTCTGGCTACTGGCACATGGTGGGGGGGCTCTTATTACTGGCACATGATTGGGGGCATCTATGGGGGCACATCTTACTGGCAAATGATTAGGGGGCATCTATGGGGGCACATCTTACTGGCACATTATTGGGTGGCACTATAGGGGCATCTACTGAGGCTAAAAAGAAGGGGTATTTTATATGGGGGGCTCTGTAAAGGGGCATTTTATACTGCGACACATTATGGTGGGTACTATGGGGAAGGGGGAGAGAAGCACTATGGGATCATCTACGGAGGCTCTAAGAAGGGGTATTTTATATTGGCATGTTATGGGAACATTAGCTCAACTGGGGGCATTACAAGGGGGTATGTTTTGCACATTATAAGGATAATTATTTCTACTGGGGGGGCATTATGGTGGGCTTTATTACTCCCCCATGGTATGACCCTCTAGTAGCAGCACCAGCCTCTCTCTGCTCTGCTATCCCTCTGCCCATTCTCCAAATCCTTATTATGAAATCTTTCTCATTAGGATAAAACACAACATCAGCTCCACCGAGCTCCCGACCAAAGTGTGGAAGTGGTGTCCGAGATCCCCAAGGGCCAAGCCAAGTAATTGTAAGTTTACATGTGGAATATGTTTATGTTATATACATATAGCCTACACTGTGCCACACAATGTACAGTATACCTCTACACTGTGCCACACAATATACAGTATACCTCTACACTGTGTAGGGGTTATACTGTTTATTGTACAGCATGGCATAGAGGTTATATTGTCCGGCATGGTGTAACCTCCATACATTTTATGTACAGTATACAGTAATCCGCCTTGCCATCTATGCTTTGAATCTGGTTTTATATGTTACTTGGTTTTTGTACATTTACTTTCGTGTGCTAGTTGAGACCTGCACTAAGTTTGACGAAATGCACTTGTGAAAGTAAGTGTCCCTGAATGGCAGTTAGGAAAGGTGGTCACCCTAAGCGGTGATGCCGGAGCAGAGCATCATGGAGCAGGTATGCTTTCCTCGAAAGTTCCGGCTGGATATGATACAGTATTTAAAAATGCTAGAAGAAGTTGGACAACCCCTTTTAAGGAGGTTTTCTACTATTAAACTCCTGTGAAGCATTTTTACTGTTGTTTCTGAATTATGGAGGGAAATTGTCAAAATAAATGACTTATTTACTATAAAGCATAATTTGCAATTTCCGGTATTATTATCTACTAAGCTTCATTCCCAGTATGACATTGGCACTGCACAGCATCTTTTCTAAACAGAAAGATATTCTCACATTGAGCTGAAGATTCTGACACCGCTAGAATGGGTGCCACTAGCTCACATAGGAAGGTCCTCACCTGCTACCCTTAATAAGGCCTCTTTCACACAGGCGTCTTCGCCCCGTTGCCTTATTGCGGACCGCATTTGCGGATCCGCAATACACGGGTGCCGCTCCATGGGCATTTCGCATCACGGATGGGGACCCATTCACTTCAATGGGTCCGTAAATCCGGAGATGCGGAGGGGTGCGGAACGGAAGCATGGAACGGAACCCTACGGAAGCACTACGGAGTGCTTCCTTGGGGTTTCGTCCCGTACTTCCATTCCGCAAAAAGATAGAACATGTCCTATCTTTTTGCGGAACGGCCGGATCGCGGACCCATTCAAGTGAATGGGTCCGCGATCCGATGCGGCTTCCCCACAGACTGTGCTCGTGCATTGCGGCCCGCATATTGAGGGCCGCAGCACGACCACGGGGCACACACGCCCGTGTGAAAGAGGCCTAAGGCATATAGACCAGGGTTATCTTCAGGAGGAAAAAAAAATCTAGAGTTAGCTTACTACATACTGTATATACATTTAGGGTGCATTCACACAACCATTGTGGTTTTGCGGTCCGCAAATCACGGAACCGTGTGCCCGATTTTAATTCCGTATGGTTTCCGTTATCCTTCAGTTTCCGTTCCGTAAGTCCGTATAAAACGTGTGTCTTCTGTTTTTCACGGTCCACACAACCGTAGTGTTTGTGCGGTCCTCAAAACTCAGATACCGGCCCGTGTGCGTTCTGCAATTTGCGAACCCCACATGGCCGGTACTTATAGAAATGTCTATTCTTGTCCGCAATTGTGGACAAGAATAGAACATACTCTATCTTTTTTGCGGGGCCGCAGAACGGAACTACGGATGCACACGGATTCGGACCCATTCATACGGTTGTGTGAATGAGCCCTTAACCTAACACCTTCGGGATTCCCACAACCTCTCATCATACTGTCTTATCCAATCACTCACACTAGTTCTCTTGTAATTGTCACCTGGGCTTCCCTCTAACTTGGAGTTCCCTTGTGCATGAATTATATTGCTGTCCCCCTGTAATCTAGGTGACATAAATATTATTAGGTTATATTACTGTCCTCACGTTACCAAACAGTTTTAAATCGAACTCTACATTTAGATCACTAGATTGCATTGTCCCTAATCTATATATCCTCATGACTGGATCACCCTCTCTCCACTTATTCTTTTACAACTACAAACTCACAAACTTTAAACCCCACGGATCCCCCCTGTGATGCCCCTTAAACGGGCAGGGACACTATGAGTTTCCATACCTTTTTTAATATTACGTATGTGTTCCTGTACTCGAGTTTTAAAGAATCACTTCACACTATTTTATTTAATAGAGAATGGTGTAATTAGTAAATTTCTAAATCACTTCATTTAAAAAATATGCTTGCATGCACCTTAAAAAAAAAGTCATGGCCACTAGGTGTCTCACTTCCGCCTAAGTTGCGGTCCACTGCCTGTTGTTAGGTAAGAATCGTCCCTAGTAACAGAGACTCAGAAGACAACTGAGAGGAAGTGGGGCGTGTCAGCGCTAGCTGATCTCCTGGGCCTGATAAAGGAACTGCTTCTACACTGCTTCTGAACATTACAGGGGTCTCCTGTGTGTCTGTAAGTGTGATTTATACCTCCTTATCTGTTCTGTGAGCTCCAGAGCTGAAAACAAACCATGGGTAGTAGGGGAAAGAAATAACAGTAGTACAATACTAGAAGAAGGAAGATGCCCTCTGCTTCTAAGTGAAATGCATCTAGTTGTGCAGGTGAAACAGGGAATAATATGGCTGAAAAAAACATTAGGGAAGCCCAAACATAACTGTTCCTTCACAGTTATTTTACAAACTTTTTTTTAAAAAACCCAGGTACACTTTAAGCTTACGAAAGGCTCTTCTTACATACTAGAGGTCACATGGGCACTCCAGCATGTAGATAACCCCGGCATTTTCACAAGTAACCTTTCCATTGCCGTCGGCAAATCCAGATCTTTGAGCATGCTAAAAATTGCCAAAGTATTAGGCGGCCAGAAGATCGCTAACAAGCGTTCATAGGAACGCTCATTAGCGATTACCAGGCAGAAAATCTGCCCATCTAATATACTCTTCGATGCCACACATACAACTTTGGGTAGTCTAGGACGCATTCCTACACAGTCTTATAATGTCTAGTAAACATACAAAGTTCCTACAAAGTTGAATGGGCCTGGGCTGCAATACCAAGCATGGCTTGGTATTGCAATACGGCTCTGTGCTTGATTAGCTGGAGGCCACAGTGCTCCATGGAGTGCGGTGCCTCTTCAATCAGTCCGGGTGCTATACCCCACTAATCATATATTAATTACCTATCCTTAGGATCAGCCATCAATATCAAATACCTTCTTCGCTTTCAGTGTTTTTTCTACATTTTACACCTCTGGTAGCCAGGACAATTTTCGAATTTTGTACAAATAAAACCTAAATTAGAAAATAGAAAAAACATACTAAGGGCTTGTCCGCAATAAAACGGATCGGCAAAAAATACGTATGCCGTCCGTGTGCATTCCGTATTTCGCGGAACGGAACAGCTTGCCCCTAATAGAACAGTACCATCCTTGTCCGTAATGCAGACAATAATAGGACATGTTCTATTTTTTGCAGGACGGAAATACAGACATAGGGAAACGGAATACACACGGAGTACCTTCCGTTTTTTTTTGCAGACCCATTGAAATGAATGGTTCCGTATACGGTCCACAAAAGAAAACGGAGCAGACCTCGAAAGAAAATACGTTCGTGTGCATGAGCCCTAACTCACATACCTAAATATTTTCTAAAAGCAGACACCTGGCACATTGTGAAAATGCACATTAGGGAGGAGTGAATCAATTCATACAAATTGGTTCGTTCATCAAATAGAGTTCTTGAGCTGTGAGGGGCCGTCTACGCTGCTGAAGAAGCTCCCCCCTGCTGCTTGACTGAGGGCCATCTGGACATCTTGACTTGCCATGACAATTGCGCACCTGCACCGCTGCTCCAAGTAGTGGCACAAGTACAGAAACTGTTTGTTATGCTGGAGCAGGGACTGTGCACGAGCTGCTACCCGGAAGTGTAGCAGCGCATGCACAGTCACTCCTCCAGTTTCAGCAGCAGAATCTGTGCTTTTGCCACTACTTGGAGTAGTGGTGCAGGTGCAAGACCCTGACAAACAAGAGGCTGGGGGAGCTTCTTTTGAAGTATGATTCGATTGTCTCATCCCTAATGCACATGTATTACACACTTGAAAAGTGCCCCAAAAAATATATTTTATGAAAGCAGGCAACCTGATGAATGCAGCCATGTCAACCTTTATGTAACTTGGTGACAAACAGAAATTATTTAAAAAAATGAATCAAAACATTTGCACCTAAAACTCACATCTAAGGAGAAGTGTACACATGAAAACAATAGAATAAAAAAAGAACATATAAAATACATAAATAAATTGGCGATGACAGACACAAGCTTCGGGAGTGTGCCGCAAAGAAGGGTCAAGTATAAATATACATAGGAAAAACTATAAAGTACATGCAGGAATAGGTGTATACAAAAGATCAGGCCATATGGTTCAAGCTTAGAAATATCCAAACCAAAATGGTAAAATATAGACCCGGTTGATGGCCCCTCCATTGACAATTTATTTATGTATTTTATATTTTCTTTTTTATTCTAATAAAGATATGTTTGGTATACTACCGTGTAGATTTTTGCATACAGTGTGCTTGGGTTTTCCCATATAGGTGTTATGCATTTTCAGCACCTGTGATTTACTTTTGGGTGGTAATTCGGGCCCTTTTCAATTTTTGATAGGTACATGAAAACAATGTAAAAATAATATATAAGGATGTGCAAAGCTCAGATACTGTATACCTCAAGTGTTTGCATCAAGAAGAGCTCTTAAAGGAACCGTGTCACCAAAAATGTTTTCTGCCAGTTAAAACCAGATAGTAACACATATGCTTTTTTTCTAATCATTTTTTATTCTCGGATTTTGCAGATTTATGATTTATTTATTCTGTTTTCTAAACATGATTATGGGGGCGGCCATCTTACCTGGGCTCTTCTTAACAGCATTTACACATCATTAAAAATATTGCTTTACAGCAGCCACATGGTCCATAGACACAATGGACTGTAGGGGACCTCATTGACTTGTATTGGAGAGTTTTCTAGGCATGCTCTGTGACCTGTGCAGATGTGATTGTACACAGGAAGAATAGATAAAATCTGACAATCACCTACTGTGAATCGTGTCAGGTCTTATCTGTCATTCTGTCCTGCCTGAATGATATCACCTCTATGTATAGATAAGCAGATAACATCAGTAAAGTGATCTGTAAAGACCAAGAAATGGTACCTATTATTAAAATTAGTGGCCAGTGCAAAAACGCTGGATTTTATGGTTTTTGTTAGATGTTGACATGGAAAATTAAAAATAACCATCAAAAATTCTTTAAAAATATATTAAATATAAAACTTTATTTAAATAGGTCATTTTCTGATGAGACGTTTCCTTTAAACAGAAGCCATGCAATATTTAGCTGTCATACACAAACAGCTGCCATGGTACCAAAATACACATTTCCTTAGATTAGACAGCATACCATATTTACCGTAATAATATAAAACTAATAATTAATACCCACAACCACAGTAAAGGGATGTTGCCGTAAACAGTGATCATAAGCAAAAATTGCAAAAAAAATTAAAATGTGTGACTAAAATGTGTCATTTAGAGTTCTTCTACAAATAAAATATACTCTGCAGAAAAACTGTAAAATGTGAAAAATGTAAGGGATTCTCCAGGATTTTGATATTGATGGCTCCAGAGATCTTCTCACTCTATGCTCTAATTGCCTTGCTAGATTTATTTTAGGTTGGCAATTGAGGGGATGTGTCCTTTCCACTGCAGTTCCTTCCCTGTAACAGGCACAGCTTTGAACAGAAGATATGATGGTTGAACTTGCATGCGACCATCTCTGTGAAGTGGACAGAGAAATAACACCAGTTTTCATAAAGCCCCCCTTCCGAATTTAAACCTCAGGGAGAAAGCCTGACAGACTACAGGAGTAGACCTAGAAACTGCCTTAAATCATTTGAACACCCAGCGATGGTAAACAATATTCTTATCAAAAATGCTTGACAAGACAGAAACCCGAATCTTCAGTGTGTTAGCAGCCAGTCTCAATTCCAAACCTTTTTGAAAAAAAACCCTCTAAAATCTGATAAATCGGTGCAACAACATTGAGTTCTCTGGGTTCTAGACTAGAAAATCCTACAAATTTCCCCTATTCTGCTGTAATAGGGGGTATTAGAGTTACATAACATTTTTCAACGTACATGCTGTTGGTGTTGGTGTGTGTGGTGCACTTAAACTAACCTGATACAGATCAGCCTCAGAAGTGACTCAAAATTGTGCACCTCAATTCTTCCCATTCTGTTCATCTTTTTTGTGTTACAGCATCTACCTGCTTTATCTTATGCTGCCAACTCAACATATCTTTGTGTGCTCACAAGAGGCTCTAATCACTATTTGGTCAATCAGAGCCATACGTTTTCAGCAGGATCTCTCGTCCATCTGACAGTATGGTAAATTCCATTTTCCTGCCTTACTACCAGTGCTGTGATGCTCCTATCATCCTAGTGTAAGTAGCATTGCAGCATTGGTAGTAGGGCTCAGGGGCGAAGCAGTGACTGTTGAAACAATGAGAAACATAAAAACATAGGCTGACTTTCATATCATGAGGGTTCACTCATCTTCAAGAAAAATAGTAAAATAATAGAAATGAAAATCATCAAGCAATGTGTCACACAATGGTCCATACTAAAAATACAACTGAAAACTGTTTTCCCAATTCCTCCCTTGCAATGTTATCAACAACCTCCAAATCTGAGAAATATTCGGATTAGAAGTTCATGGTCATGTACCACACAAAAATGAACTTATCCCTGTAATGTAAGATGCAAAACCTGTTCCCATGTAATGACAACACAGAAGATCCAGATCCCCAACACACAGCAGGACTATAAAATCCCAGGGACATTCACGTGTTCTACACCCAATGTTGTGTACCTGATCATCTGCACTAAATGTCTTGTTGAGGGTCTCTATGTGGGAGAAACAGGAAGATGAGGTCCCATCGCCACACAATTAAAGAGAAAAGGGTATCATTTCCTGTGGCCGAGCATTTTTGCAGCCCAGGACACAATAAAAAAAAATTAAAAAAAGACATAAAGGTAGTAACATTAAAGGGCAATTTAAAATCTCAAAGGAGACAAGAATTTGGGATTACGAATTTGTGACATTACTTGACAAGTACACTGAGTGGAACCTGTCTTGTTAAACCGCTGTATGGTCTTGGCCACCAGCTCAGTTTCAGGGTGTTTGCAATCTTCTTATAGCCTAGGCCATCTTTATGTAGAGCAACAATTCTTTTTTTCAGATCCTCAGAGAGTTCTTTGCCATGAGGGCCATGTTGAACTTCCATTGAACAGTATGAGAAAGTGTGGGAGCGATAACACCAAATCTAACACATCTGCTCCCAATTCACACCTGAGAACACTAACAAGTCACATGACTCTGGAGAGGGAAGATGGCTAATTGGGCACAATTTGGCCATTTTCACTTAGGGGTGTACTCACTTTTGTTGCCAGAATTTTAGACAATAATGTCTGTGTGTTGAGTTATTTTGAGGACACCGCATTTTTACACTGTTATACAAGCTGTACACTACTTTACATTCTATTAAAGTGTCATATCTTCAGGGTTGTCCCATGAAAAGATAGAATAAAATATTGTATTGTACTCACTGAGATACTGTATATTAATATATATACACTCACCTAAATAATTATTAGGAACACCATACTAATACAGTGTTGGACCCCCCTTTTCCTTCAGAACTGCCTTAATTCTACGTGGCATTGATTCAACAAGGTGCTGATAGCATTCTTTAGAAATGTTGGCCCATATTGATAGGATAGCATCTTGCAGTTGATGGAGATTTGAGGGATGCACATCTAGGGCACGAAGCTCCCGTTCCACCACATCCCAAAGATGCTCTATTGGGTTGAGATCTGGTGACTGTGGGGGCCATTTTAGTACAGTGAACTCATTGTCATGTTCAAGAAACCAATTTGAAATGATTTGAGGTTTGTGACATGGTGCATTATCCTACTGGAAGTAGCCATCAGAGGATGGATACATGTTCTCATTCTGTTTACGCCAAATTCGGACTCTACCATTTGAATGTCTCAACAGAAATCGAGACTCATCAGACCAGGCAACATTTTTCCAGTCTTCAACAGTCCAATTTTGGTGAGCTTGTGCAAATTGTAGCCTCTTTTTCCTATTTGTAGTGGAGATGAGTGGTACCCGGTGGGGTCTTCTGCTGTTGTAGCCCATCCGCCTCAAGGTTGTGCGTGTTGTGGCTTCACAAATGCTTTGCTGCATACCTCGGTTGTAACGAGTGGTTATTTCAGTCAACGTTGCTCTTCTATCAGCTTGAATCATTCTCCTCTGACCTCTAGCATCCACAAGGCATTTTTGCCCACAGAACTGCCGCATACTGGATGTTTTTCCCTTTTCACACCATTCTTTGTAAACCCTAGAAATGGTTGTGCGTGAAAATCCCAGTAATGAGCAGATTGTGAAATACTCAGACCGGCCCGTCTGGCACCAAAAACCATGCCACGCTCAAGATTGCTTAAATCACCTTTCTTTCCCATTCTGACATTCAGTTTGGAGTTCAGGAGATTGTCTTGACCAGGACCACACCCCTAAATGCATTGAAGCAACTGCCATGTGATTGGTTGACTAGATAATTGCATTAATGAGAAATAGAACAGGTGTTCCTAATAATTCTTTAGGTGAGTGTATATATATATATATATATATATATATATAATAGTAGAAAGTGGACAGCACATCCAGTAGAAAATTGTGGTTTATTGACCCATGTGGGACAGTGAGGCAACGTTTCGGCTCAAGCATAAAACATAAGTGCATTACAGAGTATAAATAGCCAAACATGATTAGGGGGTGGAGCAAACAATATATATGATAATTACAATAAAATCACAATATCTAAATACAAATCACTGTAAAGTGACATACTATAGTGCATAGTGATAATCACAAAAGACATAATTATATGTAAAATTAATCAAATGGTGATCCTATATTACAGAAAATCTAAAAATCTCATAAGTGCCACCAATGATCATCAGCTGCTGTGCATCATAATATTCAAATTAAAATATCCACAGGTGGAGTAAAGGATAAGATCAAAAACATACCCATCAGACACATCATTGGTCCTCATGCAATCAATCGCCAAACTTGGCGTGTAACAACTAACAGTGCGCAGGCGCCAGGTTGCGTCCTGAATGCATGATCTCATGCCGCAGCCAGAGTCGGCATATCGTAAGCCTCCTTCCCTCTCAGACGTAACAAAACAGGTCACTGGTTCAGAACTTCCAACGCGCATGCCCACATGGTAACATGTCGGGAAGCGCCATATTGGATATTGGCAAACTGCCCCAAGTTGTATTACTATTATAGTATCGGCAGGTAGGAAGCAAATAATGGGAAGGGGAAACTCCTTTTCAAAGGGGTACACCATCCTGATAGTTGGGCATGCAATGAAAGCCTGACGGGCACAGCCGTGCCGATCACGATACTAAGCACCGCCCCATACACGCCTCCTACCAAAGCCAAAAACAGGGTTCTCCTGACAACTCTGGGATACAGTGTGAAAGAAAAATATCAAGGCACAACCTGGACAATGGCACAGAGAACACTAAAACTGTTTTATTTAATGATGGCATGGGATCATGATGCTGTTCCGTAGAGCATGTTCGTGTCTTCTCCATATTACTCGACATCACTCATCCAAAATTCTATGAGAAAAGAAGAGAGAGATCATAAGTATATTTTTATACAATCACTTATGTAAAAAAAAAAAAATCACCACTACAGGGTACAAGACAGAACATAAAAACAGGGACATTATAAGGCAAACCAATCCTTCAAGTATATAACCCCAGATTATAATCAATATTTAGACCATTTGGTCTCAAAGTATTCAATGTGTGTATCCAGAACAACTCCTTCCTCTTTAATAACAAATTTCTGTTACCTCCTCGTCTAGACATTGGCATGTGCGTATGTATTCACCCCCCTTTGTTAGGAAGCCCATAAAAAGCTCTGGTGCAACCAATTACCTTCAGAAGTCACATACTTAGTGAAGTGATGTCCACCTGTGTGCAATCAAAGTGTCACATGATCTGTCATTACATATACACACCTTTTTTGAAAAGCCCCAGAGGCTGCAACGCCTAAGCAAGAGGTATCACTAACCAAACACTGCCATGAAGACCAAGGAACTCTCCAAACAAGTAATGGACAATGTTGTTGAGAAGTACAAGTCAGGGTTAGGTTATAAAGAAATATCCAAATCTTTGATGATCCCCTGGAGCACCATCAAATCTATCATAGTTTCAATAAGTTTCTATTGAGGATTTTCGAAAGTGTGAATATACAGACAATTGTACAGGTAAATTATAAAGACAACATAATAAAGGAGTGTTCCTTATTTCACATTTAGTCAAAATGTCATGCGCATACATACATGTAGCCATTGAGTTGTTATCTACATTTTCATTCTCACTGACCCTAAGCTTTAGCACCCAATATCTTATGCTCAGGTGACACTTATTGGCAATGGCGTGGCATAATTGCTTGATAACCAGATAAGCCACCTATTGTGTGCTACTATCCTGGACTGCATAGTTTGGGCAAAAAACAGTTCACAGTGCATATGATAATTTCCAGCTGCACTACTTCCTTTGTTGAGGGAGCATCTTCCAGTGTCAAGCTGTTACCTTTTTTGAAGCATTGAGAAAGTTGGCTACAATCCACTTAGCTTTGTATGGGACTTCGTCTAGACCCAGGCTTAAGCGAGCCAATTCCGGCTCTAATGTTGTTTGCAGACTCGTCTCCTCTTCCAGAATATTTGATATAGCTGCCCAGAAGCTTTTGACCGACGGACATTGCCACCACATATGGGTTGGGGTACCTATGTGTCCACAGCCCCTCCAACATAGAGGGGGATAGTTTGGGATGATATGGGATAACCTGTTCGGAGTTACGTACCATCTGAGTAGAATTTTCCTATTCTGTTCAGTAGGGTTAATACACCTAGAGCATTTCGTAGACCAATATAAAGCAGCGGTCCATGAGGTCAGTGGGAATTCTTTCCCCAGTTCAGCCTCCCATTTTAACATAAATGGCTGTTTTCCCCCATTGTTAGTTGAGAGTAGGACTGAGCACCATACAGATAAGCTGCAGTGGCGTGTGGCATCAACTTTAAATAACCCGTACATGGGTCATCTCTATCCAGCACTGTCTGTGGGGGATTTTTAGATAGCAAGTGACGAATCTGCAAATACTGATAGAAGACGGAATTAGGCAATGCATATTTGGAGTGTAATGTTTCAAAATCAACTAGGACTGAGTTGTCGAAGAGGCAGCCCAAGGAGTCTGTGCCACATTCCAACCATTTGGTGAGAGAAAGTGTAGGGATGTGGTATTCAAGAACCGTGATAGGAAATGAACTAAAATCCAGATATGTGTGTGCTCTGGACTTATGTAATCTAGACCAAGCGAAGAAAGTGGCTTGCATGGTATTTAGACACAAGGGATAATTACACGGTTTTAACCTATATGTCGCTAATAGTGCTTTCAGGGACTTCCTTTTAGCAAAGTGTTCCTCTATATGCAACCATTGATGGGGTGCAGCCGGAGACCACCACTCCATGGCCTGATCCAGCAGATTAGCTATGTAGTAATTATACAAGCCTGGGACTACCAAGCCTCTCAAACAAAGGGGGGGGGGAATGTAATGCCTTCTTGGTGACTCTGGGGCAGGAACCGTTCCATATGAAACGTGTCATATCCTCTTGCCGTTGCTCAAGTTGTTTTGGTATCTTAAGTGGAATGCAGCGAAATTTATACATCTTTGGCAGAATTAACATTTTAACTGTTTATTTTTGCAATCCAGGATAATTGCACTTTAGAGTACTTCGCATAATCCTTCAGCAGTTCTGACCTTAGACTTTTGAAACTGGAGGTAACCAACCCATTGATAGCGTGAGTCAGCTCCACTCCCAGATAAGCCAATGATTTTTCAGCTGATATATTGAAAGTGGTTACTTATTCTGCTTTTCAGGGTGTCCAGAACATTGATAGGTAGCAAATTGGTTTTGTTGACATTAAGCTTGTAGTAAGAGAGTGAGGAATACTGAGTGATAATCTTGGAAGCTACCTCTAAGGATCTCAGGGGATCTGATAGTGTCAAAATAACATCGGCATATAGCCCGATTATAGGGGAACGTTCGCCTACCAATACACCTGAGATGTCCCTGCAGAGTTTTTCCGCCAGCAGCTCCATAATCATGGTAAAGATAAGGGGCAATAGTGGGCACCCTTGTCTGGTGCCGTTGGTAATTGGAAAGACGTTGGATAAAAAACCTGAGGCTAAAACCCTCGCAGAGGGGGTGGAGTATAAACCAGATATAGCTTTTAATATGTGCCCCTGGAATCCAAATTTTGGTCCAGGAACCCCTAGTTGAACGCTTTTTCAGCGTCTAAGGAGACAGACTGTGGGGGCCTTGGACCAATGTGCAATCTGAAGTAAATTTATCATACGTCTAGTACCATCCCTGCATTGTCTGCCAGGCACAAAGCCTACCTGGTCAGTGGCGATCAGGGAGGGCAGAAAGTTATTGATTCGAGCGGCTAACAGCTTGCCAACATTTTTAAAGTCAGCATTTAGTAAATAAATTGATCTAAAGTTTTCCGGAGCAGTAGGGGGTTTCCCTGGTTTGGGCAAGGTGACCACTGTGGCCGAGAGCATGTCAGGGGGTATATTACCAGACGTCATAAAGCCAGTATACAATTTCTCCATGTACGGGAGTAACGTAGTATGGAAAGTTTTTACAATATTCTGCTGGGAACCCATCTGGTCCCGGTGCTTTATTAGCTGGGGTGGCTTTAATGGTTCTCAGTATTTCCTCTTTAGTTATGGGTTGGTTTAAGGTGTTTAAAGCATCGGGAGACAAAGTGGGTAGTGATATTGAGTCTAAAAAAAGAGGATATGTTAGCTGAGGAGTATGATGATCTGACCCTAGATTGTATAAGGAGGAGTAGTAAGAGGCGAAAGCATTGGATATTTCCGGTGGGTGAGTGACTAGCAAGTTAGCATAATTCAATCTGTCAATCAAAGCCTCTGTCTGCTTTCGGTTTAACCTATGAGCTAAGCAGTGCACCAGCCCTGTCCCCCGTATGGTAAAAATTTTCTTTGAGGCGTCTCATTCCTAGCTCTTGTAGCTATAAGAGCAGTGACCTCAAGTGTAGCCTGCATTTCTGTAACTCAGCTAAGGAAGAGGCATTTTGATGTAGTTTCATGAAAACTCAGATCCGACAGTATATTCTAACACAGAGGCGTTCCCATGGTGATGGGGACGCTTCAAGTTAGAATATACTAAAAGAACTGTGTACATGACTGCCCCCTTCTGCCTGGCAGGTGCTGCCAGGCAGCAGGGGGCAGACCCCCCCTCCCCTGTATTTAACTCATTGGTGGTCAGTGTGGCCGGCCCCCCCTCCCCCCCTAATTAAAATGACCGAACCCCCCATCATTGGTGGCAGCGGAGAGTTCCGATCGGAGTCCCAGTTTAATCGCTTGGACTCCGATCGGTAACCATGGCAACCAGGACGCTACTGCAGTCCTGGCTGCCATGGTTACTTTGCAATTTTAGAAACATTATACTTACCTGCGATGTCTGTGACCGGCCGGGCGCTCCTCCTACTGGTAAGTGAAAGGTCTGTGCTATAAGCAATGCGCTGCAGCAGGGGGCAGTCATGTACACAGTTCTTTTAGTATATTCTAACTTGAAGCGTCCCCATCACCATGGGAAAGCCTCTGTGTTAGAATATACTGTCGGATCTGAGTTTCACGATCTAACTCAAATCCGATGGTATATTCTAACATAGAGGCGTTCCCATGGTGATGGGGACGGTTCAAGTTAAAATATACCATCGGATTGGAGAAAACTCCGATCTGATGGTATATTAATAGGGACTCCTGACTTTACATAGAAAGTCAATGGGGGACGGATCCGTTTGCAATTGCACGATATTGTGTCAACGTCAAACTGACCCGTCCCCATTGACTTGCATTGCAAGTCTGGACGGATCCGTTTGGCTCCGCACGGCCAGGAAGGACACCAAAACGCTGCAAGCTGCGTTCGGGTGTCTGCCTGCTGAGCGGAACGGAGGCCAAACTGATGCATTCTGAGCGGATCCGCATCCACTCAGAATGCATTGGGGCTGTACGGATCCGTTCAGGGCCGCTTGTGAGAGCCTTCAAACAGAACTCACAAGCGGAACCCCGAACGCAAGTGTGAAAGTAGCCTTAGGCTCATGAATTCCTGTTATGTAGCAGAGTATCCTTCAACCCTCTTAGGACATTTGATTAAGTATGGGTTCATTCTCCACTGTGGAGAAGGGGGATTAGGAAGGTCATCTTCAATCATTATGCTCACAGGCTCGGGATCTGACCACGTAGCGCTCCCAATGTCAGCCTGCAAAATCTTATGAAGCAGGTTTCTAGAGACTAGTATATAATCAATCCGTGAGGAGATAAACGTATAATCGCGCTCTCCTCCATGTTGATATCTCCAAATATCACGGTAAGGCGATTCATGGAGAATAGCCTGCAGATCCACCCGGTGACTACCGTGTGGTGAGATGTAGTCAAGGTCTGAGTTAACTGGGATGTTAAAATCTCCTATTACCACTTAGCCAACAGCTTCTTTTTGCACTTTTTTAAAATAGTCTCCTGCAGAATCTCAGCTGACCGACATTGGGAGTGTACACAGACACCAACGTATATGGTTTACTATCAATCGTGCAAACTAGGATGACATATCGTCCAATAGAATTGGGGATACACCTTATAAAAGGAAACACGACCGTGGATTTTATACAGATCATAACCCCCGCTTTCTTTCTGTTGACAGCATGGGAGTGGAATATTCCGGGGAACCTTCGATGTACGCATCTGTGCGCATCAGCCACCAGCAGGTGGGATTCTTGTATAAAGGCTACATCACTTTTAGACTCGAGGATCTCTGTCCACAGCTGCGTACGCATGTACGGGGAGTTCAAACCTCTCACATTAAACAAATAAACCTTTAACCCCATGACAGAAAAGCACAAACCCTCATTGTAGTGACAGAGTGGAGACTGATGTTGTATGTCACTTGGCGCATGATTGTCCATCATAGGAACATTTAAGAGATAAAAAGGAACTGAAAATGGAAAATAAAAACAAAAAAAGGACAACATGGCAAGATATCCCTATCAGGAAAAAGATGTGGTGGGGCAGAAAAAAGAAAAACCGCCCCTGCCTTGGACCAACACTTAGATCTGATCCTTTTTTATTTCCCCAGAAAACTTCTGCAACTCACAGATCAGGCAGTGTCCCATTCTGGGTAATCTTGTCTGGACGGACAGCAGCATCTCCCAACAATCGTGTTTCTTCTGCAGTGAGCCCCCATTTCACTAGCTTACGGGATTGCCCCTTGTGGAGAGCTGAGCATTTATAGGGAACCGTTATAGATGACCAACAACTTCACCGGAAAACCCCATCAATACTTTACTTGATGTTCCCTCAGTATTTTGGTGATGGGAGCAAATGCTTTTCTTTTGGCCAATGTTGCAGCCGAGAGGTCTGAGTAGATAGAGATGCCCTTGAAGATATTAGATGGCGTGGGGTCTCGTCTCAAAGCTCTCAGAAATGACTCCTTAATTATGAAGAAATAAATCCGTGCAATGACGTCACGAGGTAGGGAACCGTCCAAGCCCCGCGGTTTCGGCACTATGTGGATGTGGTCTCTAATTAGGTCTCTCTCAGTGACAGTCAGCAATGCTGTTTTAAGAAGCTCCTTGAGTAATGGCTCCAGCTGGGCTGACTCCACATTTTCTGAAATCCCGCGTATTCTAATATTATTTCGGCGGTGCCGGTCCTCCAAGTCATGCAGTTTGGCTGACTGCTTGGCGATATCCTCCATGGCCTCATGGGCATCTATGAGAGAGTTTTGTGAAGTGGTGAACTCTGTGCGGTCTCCAATGTTTGTATATCTCTTTTGAGCCCACTCAGCAAACCCATCATGTCCTCTTTCATAGAAGAGCACAGATTTTCCAGCAATGACCTCATTCCATCCTCGGTTAGGAGAGTATCCAATTGTCTGTCATGCCCCAGCTCTTTGGCGCCAATGGAGGCACTCGGCAGGGACGTCGTGTGTGGCAGCAGAGGAGATAGAGCGCACTGGCGGAGTGACGTTACCTAGGCACGGCTCCACAGAGCCTGTTTTGCCGAAGAACTTTCCCCATGCCTGGTGAGTACTAGAGGTTACCCCAGGCTATGTCTGGTCCGCCAGGTGAATCACTTTGAGCTGCTTTCCAGTGTGTAGGTCTGGAGCTAAGGGATCAAGCACCTGGCTCCATCAGCCTCCCACCATCAAATCTATCATAACCAATTGGAAAGAATGTGGAACAGCAAACCTGCCAAGAGACGGCCGCCCACCAAAACTCAAGGACCGGGCAAGTAGGGCATTAATCCGAGAGGCAGCACAGAGACCTAAGGTAACCCTGGAGGAGCTACAGAGTTCCACAGCAGAGACTGGAGTATCTGTACATAGGACGACAAGACAATAAGCCGTACGCTCCATAGAGTTGGACTTTATGGCAGAGTGGCCAGAAGAAAGCCATTACTTTCAGCTAAAAACAAAAATACACATTGCGAGTTTGCGAAAAGGCATGTGGGAGACTCCCAAAATGTATGGAGGAAGTTGCTCTGGCCTGATGAGACTAAAATGTTACTTTTTGGCCATTAAAAAAAAAAAGTGATGTCTGGCGCAAACCCAACACATCACATCACCCAAAGAACATCATCCCCACAGTGAAACATGGTGGTGGCAGCATCATGCTGTGGGGATGTTTTTCAGCAGCCGGGACTGGGAAACTGGTCAGAGTTGAGGCAAAGATGGATGGTGCTAAATACAGGGATATTCTTGAGCAAAACCTATCCCACTCTGTGTGTGATTTGAGGCTAGGACGGAGGTTCACCTTCCAGCAGGACAATGACCCCAAACACACTGCTAAAGCAACACTTGAGTGGTTTAAAGGGAAACATCTAAATGTGTTGGAATGGCCCAGATCTCAATCCAATAGAAAATCTGTGGTTAGACTTAAAGGGAGTCTGTCACCAGATTGTGACCTTATAGACCGCTTACATAGCGCTCTAGCATAGCAGTCTATGATTCTAATGGTACCTTTGATGTTTTCTTGTGAAGTTCCCCCAAGGCAAAAACTGACTTTTATTCATATGTAAATTAGGGCTCGCAAGTGCCCAGGGCGGCGTTCACCTCGTTGGTGCCCAGGCTGTTCTGCCTCTTTTCGTCATATCCCCACCCCAGCCTCTTCCTCTGCCCGCCCCGCTCTTCCTTTGCGTCCTCCTTCTTGCTGTAACATCCTTCTATTTTTGTTGGCCGTTAATAGGTATCAGACAGGCAAGACTTGTAAAGTCGCAAAAGTGTTCTCATAGAATGGCTAAATGATTTTAAAATCCAACAGAGGTGCTCCCACTAACAGACAACACCCAGTCTGATAAGAGTAAATATAATAAAGGAATAGAAGTGTGGCACTCTAAAAGTAAAAGGGATCTTTAATAAACGTGAAATACAATAAATTGACAATATAGTATACAATAAAATTCAATAATATTTAAAACAGCAGAGGATAAATCGTTAATAACAGTGGTGAGAGTTCAGCAATGAATAAAACCTAAAATAATATCAACATAAATATAGATCCCAATAGATAATTATTTTAAAACAAATTCGAATATTTAAAAATTTCGCACTGACTATTTATGTGTACAAGAGATTGGTCATAAGTTCATCATCATCGGATACAAACGATTATTTATTTATCCATTCGTATGTGGCAAACGCATTTACTTACTACCAGTGGAAAACAAGATTCTTACGATTATTTATTCGAATATTTTTCAGATTTTTAAATATTCAAATTTATTGTTTTAAAATAATTATCTATTGGGATCTATATTTATGTTGATCTTATTATTTTAGGTTTTATTCATTGCTGAACTCTCACCACTGTTATTAATGATTTATCCTCTGCTGTTTTAAATATTATAGAATTTTATTGTATACTATATTGTCAATTTATTGTATTTCACGTTTATTAAAGATCCCTTTACTTTTAGAGAGTGCCCCACTTCTATTCCTTTATTCCAGCCTAATATTTAATTGGATAAAAGCAAGCAAACTGTGTCTGAAAATCCCATTCACATGCACTCTGACTATTTGGTGCTCTGTCTGTAGAAATGAACTATACAAACTATGTAGGTTTAGCCATCTTAGAACAGAACCTTGTTAATAGAAATATGAAAGAACATTACTTGGATGAAAGTTGCTTTGCTCCTTACTGTTCATAATATTCATATACAATAGTGGGCATCCATTGTGCTTGTAGAAATTAGGGTTACAAAACTTAGTAGACCATTATAACCCCATAATTTATCCAAACAGCGTGCTTATACTAATAAGTGACAGAAATAATGTTGAGGGAAAAAGTAAATTGTAAATTTATTTTTTTTAATAGAAAAAAATAATATTAATCTTCCTCTAAATATAAAGCAACAAAACGTATTGGCAAAATAAATAATCACAATTCTGGATCATAAATACAACTACAGCTGGTAAAACAAAATAGACAGCAACAGGGAGGATAAGGAATGTGGGCACTTGTTACAGGAAGCCATTCTAAATAGTCTCTTCCTGCCATTAAAGGCTTGCAACAACTGTACTGTACCAGATAAGTGCAGCTTGTAAGTGTTTTCTGTGTTATAACCCTGCAAGAGAGTTTATCCTTCACCACAGAATGTGAGGGACATAGCAGTTGATGCTTCTGCTTGTAAGTCCCCAATTCACAGCTTTGAGGATAGATCCGGCTGTTCTGCAATTATTCGCTCTGGGGTCTGTAAGCCACTGTTGCGCTGGCCTGAGTGCTTGGTCCCTGAGGCTTACCATTCACCAACAACCGTACAGGAGAGTCCACGCGTATACTTTCAAAGGCAGAGGTCTGTTAAATAAAATATACAAATGATGAGTAAATAGAAAAATTAAAAGAATTGTTTTAAAAAAGGGATTTAAGGGGCTTTCTGTGACTTAAAGGGACTGTCAGCAGTTTTGACCATGCAAAACTGCTGACTGCACTAGGTAGGGGCTGGGGAGAGCTGCACAAACATAGCTTTTATTATCAGGAGTAGTGTAAATATGAAGTTTTAAATTGCCGAATTCTGCTCTCTCAAGTGACCAGGGCAGAGTTTCACTGTGAAGTGCTCTCTGCATTGACCTGGTTCACAGTTCCTCCCCTCTGAATAAGAGATGGTGTTCTCCTGACTGGATGCTACATCTGTCACTCAGAAAACAGGGGAGGGGTTGTGAAGCAGCTCAATGCAGAGAGCACCTCACAGTAATGTTCTGCTCTGGGCATCTGACAGAATAAAACTTCATATTCACAATACGCTGGATATGAAAAGCTCCACAAAAGCCACGTTTCTACTGTCCTCCCCAGCCCCTATGTCAGCATATTTATTTCAGAAGGCAATTTGTGACGATTCTGGCCTTTTATCTGCTGTAATACATAAGAAGTCCAGATCACTATTTTGGCTTTCCTACTGTTCCTTGTTCTCCTGCTGTCAGCACTCAAAGCTGTGCTGAAGTACACAGTCTGGACTGCTGTGCCATGCCAATATAACAGAGAGGACTACTGTGCGCATGCATAGCAGTCCCGACAATATACTTAGTGCAAACTTAAACTATGACAGTTGTAGAACAGAGGGGCAGCAGGAAAAGAAAAAAAAAAGCAATCTGGACTCCTTATCTGCAGTGTGTATTACAGTAGATAACAATCCAAGGTGATGGTGATGGATTCCTGGTACACCCTCCTTTTACTGCTCCTGCTGCAGTAACCAGGCACAGCCACTACAAAGTGTATGGAGCTGTGCAGTTCCAATAACATGACTCCTGAAAATGGCGGACTGGCAAGAGCGATGGAGGGTGGACCCTGTTGATCTGATACATTATTATTATTATGCACTTTCATTATATTTTTTTACGTTACATTAACGGCCTAAAGCCTTAGGGCTCATGCACACAAATGTATTTTCTTCCACTGTCCGTTTCAGTCTTTTTGCAGACCGTATGCAGAACCATTCATTTCAATGGGTCCGCAAAAAAACCCAAAAACTTAAGTTACTCCATGTGCATTCCGTTTCCGTATGTCTGTTCCGCAAAAAAAAAAAGTCCTATTATTGTCCGCATTAAGCGCAATGATAGGACTGTTCTATTAGGGGCCAGCTGTTCTGTTCCCCAAAATACGGAATGCACACGGACATAATCCGTATTTTTCGCGGATCCGTGTTTTGTGGACCACAAAATACAAAAGGTCATGTGCATGAGCCCTTATTAACACGTCTGTGTCCGTATGACTTCCAGAGAAATAACGGTCAGTGTTTCATCCTTGAAGCTCTCCTTGATGGATCCATTTTAAGTCTGTGCGTCTGTTTTATGCCCTACGTGTGTCATCCATATTCCGTGTGCACGGTTAGCTTGAAAAAGGGATTTTCAAGTCATCTCGCACCAATGGTCAGTAAAATGCACTGAAAAAAAACACACATACCCTCCGGGTTATGTCAGTGGTTTTCACGGAACCATAGACTTCAGTGTGTTTAGTCTTCAACACTGACCAAAGTAGAGCATGCTTCATTCAGTGCATTCAGAGGAAAAACTAAATGTGTGAATAAACACATTAAAATCAAAGGATACGTGAGCCAGGATCCACTGACATGTCAATAAACCCTGTGTGTGAATATTCTATGTGATTTTCTTTACAAAAAATGGTTGGATGGTTTTCTGGATATAATTGTTTGAAGTTGCGCCATTTATTCTACTTCCTGTGCTTTCTCTTCATCTTCCTCCTCTGTTTGAACATTTAGCTTGGCAAACAGCCTTGTTCAATTTTATCCGTCAGACCATCCACTCTGACCAGGGACGAAAGGGGGGGGGATGAGTTAGAGACTGAGCTTTTAATTGAAGGAAATAAAATTGCTATATATCCTGATTTTTCTGCAACAGAAAAGAGCTAAATTCCAAGATGTGAAACGCAGTCTTCGAAACCTGCAGATTCCCTACTCTATGCTGCATCTGGCCAAGTTGTGAGTGGTGGCACATGGAGAAATCAGCATTTTCGAAACTCCATTGGACGCGGCACAGTGGGTAGAAGCCAACGAATCAGCACTTAAAGCATTGGCGAACAATGGATGAACACTCCTCGTACAAGGTTCCTGGAACTGTGCTGAATCCTATGAGAGCTGAAAGATGCGCTTGATAAGTATATAAGCCGTAGTCGTGTTTTTTTTACCTTTTTCTTTCTTCCTCATTAAAGGACTATTGTTTTTAACGGCATTAGTGGTACAAATTGCACTAGCTTCTGTTCAGTAGGCACTAAGCTACCTCTACTCGAATAATCTGAGTGTCTCAGAGGATTCTGACTCCAATTTGTGGTCCGTTTACTTCAGGCGCGCTGCAGAATTCAAAATCTATTGGGCAGGTCCGTAAGACCAACCCGCTGCGTAGTAATTGAGTTGATCAGTTCTTATGTTTTTGACAGTTACTTTGAAATTCGGGTGCCCGGTTACAGGGTATATTTTTGTCCTACTTGTTATTTTAAATGTCGGGATGCCTCCATTATGGAGCCCATCTTTTGAAGCTGTATTAAATGTTTATGGTTGGGGTTGGGATTGGGTGGGTCTGTCAAGGAGGCGGGCATGAGACATATTGGGTCAGAGTGGAAATGGCCGAATGGTCATTTTAATATATGGGAGGTACCCCTTACTCTAAGAAACATGGCGGACAGGCTTAAAATAGTAGGATGGAACATAAGAGGATTGGGGGACCCCACTAAGAGAGCTGCAATGTTTTTAGCGCTACAAAGTTTCCAGCCTGCAATAATCTGTCTATCAGAGACGCATCGGATTCCCACTACTACCTATGTCATACACAAACCTTGGGTGGGTAGTTCCTACCACTCCACGTTTTCCACCCATTCTAGGGGTGTGAGTATCCTTGTGCACAAATCTATATCATTTACCTGTCATTCATCCCATATAGACTCCACAGGAAGGTATGTGTGTTTGCATTGTACATGTAACCATTTCTCCTTTGTTTTAGTGGCGGTATACACTCACCTACAGAATTATTAGGAACACCATACTAATACGGTGTTGGACCCCCTTTTGCCTTCAGAACTGCCTTAATTCTACGTGGCATTGATTCAACAAGGTGCTGATAGCATTCTTTAGAAATGTTGGCCCATATTGATAGGATAGCATCTTGCAGTTGATGGAGATTTGAGGGATGCACATCCAGGGCACGAAGCTCCCGTTCCACCACATCCCAAAGATGCTCTATTACAGGGATGGCCAACCTGAGGCTCTCCAGCTGTTGCAAAACTACAACTCCCAGCATGCCCAGGCTACCTACAGCTATCAGCCTACAGCAGGGCATAGTGGGAGTTGTAGTTTTACAACAGCTGGAGAGCCACACGTTGGCCATGCCTCCTCTATTGGGTTGAGATCTGGTGACTGTGGGGGCCATTTTAGTACAGTGAACTCATTGTCATGTTCAAGAAACCAATTTGAAATGATTCGAGCTTTGTGACATGGTGCATTATCCTGCTGGAAGTAGCCATCAGAGGATGGGTACATGGTGGTCATAAAGGGATGGACATGGTCAGAAACAATGCTCAGGTAGCCCGTGGCATTTAAACGATGCCCAATTGGCACTAAGGGGCCTAAAGTGTGCCCAGAAAACATCCCCCACACCATTACACCACCACCAGACTGCACAGTGGTAACAAGGCATGATGGATACATGTTCTCATTCTGTTTACGCCAAATTTGATGGCGAAATCGAAATAGAGACTCATCAGACCAGAAATCGAGACTCATCAGACCAGACAACATTTTTCCAGCCTTCAACAGTCCAATTTTGGTGAGCTTGTGCAAATTGTAGCCTCTTTTTCCTATTTGTAGTGGAGATGAGTGGTACCCGGTGGGGTCTTCTGCTGTTGTAGCCCATCCGCCTCAAGGTTGTGCGTGTTGTGGCTTCACAAATGCTTTGCTGCATACCTCGGTTGTAACAAGTGGTTATTTCAGTCAACGTTGCTCTTCTATCAGCTTGAATCAGTCGGCCCATTCTCCTCTAGCATCCACAAGGCATTTTTGCCCACAGGACTGCCGCATACTGGATGTTTTTCCCTTTACACACCATTCTTTATAAACCCTAGAAATGGTTGTGCGTGAAAATCCCAGTAACTGAGCAGATTGTGAAATACTCAGACCGGCCCGTCTGGCACCAACAACCATGCCACGCTCAAAATTGCTTAAATCACCTTTCTTTCCCATTCTGACATTCAGTTTGGAGTTCAGGAGATTGTCTTGACCCGGACCACCCCCCTAAATGCATTGAAGCAACTGCCATGTGATTGGTTGACTAGATAATTGCATTAATGAGAAATAGAACAGGTGTTCCTAATAATTCTTTAGGCGAGTGTATATTCCTGCCCCTTATAGTAGTGAAGTGTTAAAAGAGATTATGATATACGTTGAAAGGCTGTCTCAGTGTCCCCTGCTAATAGTGGGCAACTTTAATACTTGTCCCTCTGCACAGTTAGATGGGGTAGGCGGTTCAGGGGAGGGCAGAGATACTAACTTTGCCACTGTACTGCGGAAACTGGACCTGCATGACATATGGCGGTGAGGAATCCAAATGCACGCCGGTTTTCATGTTTCTCCAGCTCTCATCATTCACTGTCTAGGATTGATTTGGCCATAGGGACCCCCTGATGTATTGTCTCTTGTAGTGGAGGCCACATATTTGCCCAGAAGTCTGTCCGATCACTCCCCTATGTATGTGGAGCTTAACCCCTTAAGGACTCAGCCCTATTTCACCTTAACCCCTTAAGGACTTAGGACGTACCGGTACGCCATGTTTCCCGAGTCCTTAACCCCTTAAGGACCTAGGACGTACCGGTACGCCCTATTTCCCGAGTCCTTAAGGACCCAGGACGTACCGGTACGTCCTGACTTAAAATCTGTATTCCGGCGCCCCAGGGGTTAATTGGAACGGGATTTCGGCTGAAATCATTCAGCCGGCATCCCGTAACAATGCAGGGGGGGGTCATTTGACCCCCCCCGTATCGGCGATCGCAGCAAACCGCAGGTCAATTCAGACCTGCGGTTTGCTGCGCTTTTTGCAGTTTCTGATCGCCGCGGTCCCTGACCGCGGGGATCAGAAACTTTAGAGTGGCTAAAATCATTATTTTTCACCCCCCCCTGCACGATTTTATGCCGGAGGGTGGTGCGGGGGGGGTGTCGCATGCGGTGGGGGCGGTGCGGGAGGCGGGCGGTGCGGCGGGATCGCGATCCCCCGCCCGCCTCCCCATGAACGATCGTTGGCTTCTAGTGGGTATACCAGGGTGCCAGCACATTGCTGGCACCCTGGTATAAACGGCTGACATCTGTGAAGATGTCAGCCGTTTAACCCTTTCCATACCGCGGTCCGTACGGACCGCTGTATGGAAAAAGTTAACTGTCATCGGTCAGGGAGCTCCCTCCCTCTCCATCGGGGGGCTGCTGTGGCTTTGCAGCCCCCCGATGGAGAGGGAGAGAGCCCCCCTCAGCCCCGTGCTTACCCTTCCCCGTCTGCGAAGTTCTGAGCAGACAGGGAGGGTTCCCATGGCAACAGGACGCCTGCTCAGGCGTCCTGCTGTCCATGGTGCTGAACAGATCTATGCTAAAAGCACAGATCTGTTCAGTGTAAGTAAAATACAGTACAGAACAATATATATTGTTCTGTACTGTATTATACAGACACCAGACCCACTGGATCTTCAAGAACCAAGCGGGTCTGGGTCACAAAAATGTAAAAAAAAGTGAAAAAAGTTAAGATAAAAAAAAACCCATTTATCACTGAATAAAAATTAAAAAAATAAAATAAACTACACATATTAGGTATCGCCGCGTCCGTAACGACCTGATCTATAAAATGGTCATGTTACTTTCCCCGCACGGTGAACGCCATAAAAATAAAAAAATAAAAACTATGAGAAAATTGAAATTTTGCCCACCTTACTTCCCAAAAAAGGTAATAAAAGTGATCAAAAAAGTCGCATGTACGCCAAAATAGTACCAATCAAACCGTCATCTCATCCCGCAAAAAATGAGACCCTACTCAAGATAATCGCCCAAAAGCTGAAAAAACTATGGCTCTTAGACTATGGAGACACTAAAACATGATTTTTTTTTTTTTTAAAAATGAACTCATTCTGTAAAACTTACATAAATAAAAAAAAAAGTATACATATTAGGTATCGCCGCGTCCGTATCGACCGGCTCTATAAAAATATCACATGACCTAACCCCTCAGATGACCACCGTAAAAAAATAAAAATAAAAACAGTGTAAAAAAAGCCATTTTTTGCCATCTTACGTCACAAAAAGTGTAATAGCAAGCGATCAAAAAGTCATATGCACCCCAAAATAGTGCCAATCAAACCGTCATCTCATCCCGCAAAAAATGAGACCCTACTCAAGATAATCGCCCAAAAACTGAAAAAACTATGGCTCTTAGAATATGGAGACACTAAAACATTTTTTTGGTTTTAAAAATGAAGTTATTGTATAAAACTTACATAAATAAAAAAAAATGTATACATATTAGGTATCGCCGCGTCCGCGACCACCTGCTCTATAAAAATACCACATGATCTAACCTGTCAGATGAATGTTGTAAATAACAAAAAAATAAAACGTGCCAAAAAAGCTATTTCTTGTTACCTTGCTGCACAAAAAGTGTAATATAGAGCAACCAAAAATCATATGTACCCTAAACTAGTACCAACAAAACTGCCACCCTATCCCGTAGTTTCTAAAATGGAGTCACTTTTTTTGAGTTTTTACTCTAGGGGTGCATCAGGGGGGCTTCAAATGGGACATGGTGTCAAAAAAAACAGTCCAGCAAAACCTGCCTTCCAAAAACCGTATGGAATTCCTTTCCTTCTGCGCCCTGCCGTGTGCCCGTACAGCGGTTTACGACCACATATGGGGTGTTTCTGTAAACTACAGAATAAGGGCCATAAATATTGAGTTTTGTTTGGCTGTTAACCCTTGCTTTGTAACTGGAAAAAAAATATTAAAATGGAAAATCTGCCAAAAATGTGAAATTTTGAAATTGTGTCTCTATTTTCCATTAAATCTTGTGCAACACCTAAAGGGTTAACAAAGTTTGTAAAATCAGTTTTGAATAGCTTGAGGGGTGTAGTTTCTTAGATGGGGTCACTTTTATGGAATTTCTAATCTAGGGGTGCATCAGGGGGGCTTCAAATGGGACATGGTGTCAAAAAACCAGTCCAGCAAAATCTGGCTTCCAAAAACCAAACCGCGCACCTTTCACTCTACGCCCTACTGTGTGCCCGTACAGTAGTTTACGGCCACATATGGGGTGTTTCTGTAAACGGCAGAGTCAGGGCAATAAAGATACAATCTTGTTTGGCTGTTAACCCTTGCTTTGTTAGTGGAAAAAATGGGTTAGAATTGAAAATTAGGCAAAAAAATGAAATTCTCAAATTTCATCCCCATTTGCCAATAACTCTTGTGCAACACCTAAAGGGTTAACGACGTATGTAAAATCAGTTTTGAATACCTTGAGGGGTGTAGTTTCTTAGATGGGGTCACTTTTAGGGAGTTTCTCCTCTTGGGGTGCATCAGGGGGCTTCAAATGGGACATGGTGTCAAAAAACCAGTCCATAAAAATCAGCCTTCCAAAAACCATATGGTGCACCTTTCACTCTACGCCCCGCTGTGTGGCCGTACAGTAGTTTACGGCCACATATTGGGTGTTTCTGTAAACGGCAGAGTCAGGGCAATAAAGATACAGTCTTGTTTGGCTGTTAACCCTTGGTTTGTTAGTGGAAAAAATGGGTTAAAAACGAGATTTTTGTATAACTTACCAGTAAAATCTCTTTCTCGCTCTTTCCTTGGGGGACACAGAAGACCTTGGGTATAGCTCATCTCCATAGGAGGCGTGACACTAAGTGAAGACTGTTAAGCCCCTCCTCCACAGCTATACCCTCAGCCTGGAGAGAGAGACTGCCAGTTGCGTGTCCAAGCAGTGAGAAAAGGCAAAGTCCAACAAGGAACCAACAAGCCAACTACCCAACGGGTAACACAAACTCGGAAACCGTGTAGAGAAAAACAACGAATGGGTGGGTGCTGTGTCCCCCAAGGAAAGAGCGAGAAAGAGATTTTACTGGTAAGTTATACAAAAATCTCGTTTTCTCGCCCAGTTTCCTTGGGGGACACAGAAGACCTTGGGACGTTCAAAAGCAGTCCAAAAGGGGAGGGACCACAGCTCCAAGGCGAAGCACCCGAAGGCATCAAGGAACCGCCGCCTGCAGACCCAGGCGGACCAAGGCAGCATACGCCGAAGCCAGAGTATGCACCCTGTAGAACTCTGTAAAGCGTGCACGGAAGACCTGTGGCCGCCTTGCTCAAATGCATGGCCGAAGCCCAAAGCCTCCGGCCCAGGAGGCACCGACCGCTCTGGTGAAATGAACGGTGACAGTAAAGGCAGAATCCTGCCCTCGGTGCGGTAACCTCTGCAATAGCCAATCTGATAAAGCGGAGGAAAACCACCCTGGAGTCCGTCAACTCTAAGCGCGGACCTCCAGGAAACCCAAGAGACCGAACGTCGACAAGAGTCGGAGATCTCCAAGTAAAAACTGCAAGGCCCAAACAACATCCCAATTGGTGAAGTGTTGAAGCGAAAGGCAAACACCACCTTCAGAAGGAAGGAACGGGATGTAGAACAGCCCTGTCCTGGGAAAAGACAGAAGGCTCAGAACAAAAAGGGGGCCATTCAGGCACCCGTCAGAGACACGACTGATACGGAAACACAACCGTACAGGACAGGAGGGGTAGAGAGAACTTCTGTAACGGCTCCAAGGACAAGATTGGAGCGCCGAGAACTCAGTATGTAGTTCCCAGGGCGGTACCGAAGGACAGTACAGAGGAACCAAAGAGCCATTTCGAGTAAGAAGGTCTTGACAGGCCCAGAGGGCTGGGGAACGCTGGAAGAGGAAGAACAGCGCTGACACTGATACCTCAAGTAAAGGAATCCCAGTCCCAGGTCCAGGCCGGACTGGAAAAAAGACAGAACCATGGGGAGAGAAAAGTCAGAGTGGGGAATGCACAGCTTCCCACAGAACCCCAGACAAAAAAACCATAAGTCTTACGACAGATCCTGGACGAAATACAGCCAGGAGCGGGCAGTAGCGAACCCGCTGGAGTCGCCTGGCAAGCGGGCGAAAAACCAAATGTGATCAGGCGCAGACCAGTAACACGGGCAGAAGTTGACAAACTGGTCCCGTCGGCCCCCGAGCAACGTTGTCCCGTATCCACCCGAGTGGGGGAGCAGAAGGACAGACGGAAAGGAACCAAAAGGGTCCGCCCAGCATCCGCCAGATGCCAGGACAAGACAGGCTATAGTCCATGCTGATGTAGCCATGTTCTACAGTCCCGGTGTAGGAGATCAAAGGACAATCTGGACCGAAAGGTAGTCCCCCCAAGTTACCGAGAAGGTAAGTCTACAGCAGGACCATTGTCTTAGAATGGACCACACAATCTGCACTCAGCGGGAGGACAGAACGCGGTAGACTCGATAAATCGGCACAGCTAATACAGCCAGTGTGAACAAGGGAGACAGTACGAGGCCAAAAGGAACACCGGAACCATCCACATGACAACCATGCTCTCCCCAGAGGGGAGGACAGTGAAGGAACAACCTCTGAAGTCTGGCGGGACAGAAGCCACATCAGAGTGATCTGTACCGAGCGGGGGCCAAACAGAGCCGGCGAGATAAGGTAGTCGAGACAGAGGCCGGCATAACACCCTCCAACCGACCGGAGGAGTGGGCAACGTGGAAGCCAAAGGACAGCACAAAAGCAGAACCCTGCTACACTGTGAGATGCGCGGTTCACCGCCTCGCAGAAGGAGAATACCCTGAAGAACCCAAGGCGGAGGTCCTCCAGACCTGGGTAATCGAGCACCGAAGAGAATTTGGGTGACCTTCCCGAGAAAAGCGGCCCGCACCTGGTAGCAGATCAGACTGTAGCGTAGAGGCGCCAAGAGGAAGGACTCATACCACACTACATCCGAAGAGGAGGAAATTGCAGCAGGCAAGGGAACCGCAGTCCTGCCAGAGCCAACGAAGAATTCGAGGGGCGCTCCAGACAACCGCACTCTCGACCATGTGACCACTAGCGCAGGGAAGCAATACCGCGGAAGGACGAATGGGCACGCATCTAGGAACCACGAACATTCCCTGGGATGAAGGGCCAACTAAATGAATGAGTACCACCCAGCTCCGTGCAGCAGAGAGCAAGTAGAGCCCGTCCGGGTCAGGTGGACAGAATGAACTCCTTAGAGACGAGTGCAAGGTTTGTGGCAGGCATCGTATCCCAAGAAAACAAAAAGTATGCCGCAGGAAGTAGATGAGGCATACGTACGAGCAGCCCGTAAGCAGTGAGAAGGCCAACCCACCTACAGGAGGAGAAGGCATACACGGCCCAAACAACGCACAAGAACGTCCGCTCACTGCAAAAGGTTAATTTAGCGAGAAAGGGGGGCTCGCCACAGAGTGCCACAGTATGTACAGAATTGCAAAGTGCAACCTGAAAGGGAGTTATGCACAAGCCTAGTATAGCATGCGATGGAACGCAAGCAGTCCGCCCCGAAAAAGGGGGGAAATTGTATCTGGCAAACTGCAGTCGGCAAGAGTGCAAAGGCAGGTCCCAAAAGGGAGTGATGCCTAAGGCCGTACCTACTTCAGAGAAGCAGGACATACCCTATAATCCAGCATGAACGCAGGAGGTCCACCTAGTGAAAGGGGAACATGCACAGGGTTATCCTAGCATTAAGTGAGTGTGCAATAATACACCCAACACTGATTTAGCGAGAGTGCAACTACTCTGCCAATGAAGGGGGACATGTACAAGTCCAGCACAGCCATACAAGGACAGCCGTGAATCTCATGAGCGTGCCAAATTCTGCCCATGGAATGAGGGGTGGCCACGCACAAGGCCAGCACCGTATCCAATGGGAGTGCAAGCGTTCCACCCATGTTAGAGGGCAATGCTCATGGCCAGCAAGGTATCCGGTGAGAGTGTAGCATGCCGCCCAGAAAAAAAGGGGGGGGGTAATGCACATGGCCAGCATCTCATCCAGGGAGAGTGCGTGCACCCGCCATATATGGAAGTCATACACATGGCCAGCAACGTACTGGTGAGAGACAAACACAGTCAGTGAGAATGTGTGTATGTCACCTGAGGAAGGAAGGCATGCCCATGGCAGGCAGCGAATCCAGCGAGAGTGCAAGCACCCCGCCATGTATGGGGTACATGCACATGGCCAGCAACGTACCTGCGAGAAAACAACCACAGACGGAGGGATGTATGTATGCTGCCTGAGTCATGCCTATGGCCGGCAGCGAAACCAGTGAGAGTGCAGCATAGCAACATAGTACATAAGTACATCATAGCACATGAGAGAGAGTGCAGCGTTCCGCCTATGGAAGGGGGTCGTGCACATAGCCAGTACCGTATCCGGTGAGAGTGCAGTATTCCGCCTAAAAAGGGGGGTCATGCACATGATCGGCAACAGATCCAGTGAGAGTGTAGCGTTCCGCCTAAAAAGGGGGTCACGCACATGGCCGACAGCGAATCCAGTGAGAGCGCTGCGTTCCGCCCATGGAAGGGGGTCACGCACATGGCCGGCAGTGAAACCAGTGAGAGTGCAGCGTTCCGCCTAGAGAAGGGGGTCACGTACATGGCCGACAGCGAATCCAGTGAGAACGCTGCGTTCCGCCCATGGAAGGGGGTCACGCACATGGCCGGCAGCAAATCCATAGAGAGTGCAGCATTCCGCCTATGGAAGGGGGTCATGCACATGGCCAGCACCGTATCCGGTGAAGGTGCAGTATTCCGCCTAAAAGGGGGTCATGCACCTGGCCAGCCGGCAGCCAGGGAGAGTGCAGTATCCCGCCTAGGAGGGGGGGGATGCACATGGCAGGCACCATAACTGGAGAGATGATGAATGCCGCCTACGGAAGGGCCGCATGCACTTGGCCAGCGCCGTATCCTGGAAGAGGGCAGGAAAACCACCTAAAAAGGGAAATGCCCTAGCACCTACGCAGGTTGGGAGCGCAACACTATGCCACCTGTGGAAAGAGGGCATGCAGACATGCAGTACTACTGATGAGGCTGCAGCGTCCTGCGCAGTCCAATAGAAATCTGTTGTTATTATTATTATTATTATTATTTTTTTTTTTTTTTTTAAATACACAGCTTCTCTGAGGCTAAAGGGGGGCCACCTATAGGGGCACAGATAGTCAGGAAAAGGGGGGCCAGCCATACAGGCCCATTGGGAGCCGGCCTGTACCCAAAGGGTTAACATGGATCCGGCCTGGAGGGCGGCGCTGCGATCCCCTGGGGGCGGAGGAACCTCCCGGCGGGAAGAATTCGCGCCTGGAGAAGTTCCCGCCCCCTCCACCAGAGGCCGGAATTTTGCGGCCTAGTAGGCCGTGAAGCCGGGGTCTAAATTTGCGGCGCCCGGTATGTACCGCCGGACCTGAGGCGGAGTGGCGCATCAAAAACGGCCGCGGGAGCCCACCCCGCGGGCCGGTCGGAATTGCGGCCCAGCAGGCCGCGAAACCTGGGCTAAAATTAGCGGAGCCCCACCGACCGGCACCAACGGTCAGCCGGGGCCTGCTGGGCATAGACGTCAAGCCCAAAGCCGGCCGCGGGAGCCCACCCCGCCGGCCGGAGTGTCAGGGGCTCGGAATGGCGGCTTGCCGGCCGCGGGAGCCCACCCCGCCGGCCGGAAGAGTCAGGGGCTCGGAATGGCGGCTTGCCGGCCGCGGGAGCCCACCCGCCGGTCGGAAGAGTCAGGGACCCGGAATGGCGGCCTAGCAGGCCGCGGAGCCTGGGCTAAGATTTTGCGGCGCCCGGCCGCACCGGACTACCAATGTCGGCCGGAGGCGAGGCCTTACTCCACAGCCGTCAGGAGCCTCAGGCCTTGAGCAACACTCCGGTAGGAGATGCCTGTGCTGATTTTCACCCATGTTAGTTGCCGCTTCTGTAGCTGGCTGTGGAGACAGCCACTGGCTGCATGTCTATGGGAGCCAGGCAGGGGGAGGCAGAAGGAAATTGCCGCTCTGCGGCACCCCAGGGGCCAGCATAGATCCAGCAGGGGACTAGAGACCCAGTATGGGGGTCAGGCACGCAGGAGACCAGGGTGGGGGGGGTGGGGGACGTAGGGCTGGAGAAGCCTCTTTCTTACCACAGCCGTCTTCACCCTCGGTCCGTTCCAGCAGGGTCGCCCCTTCAGCTACTGGCACCGTAGTGGCAGGACGCTGGAAGAGGGACTTGGCGTGCGGGCGACCCTTGCGCTGGCGGGATGTAGGGGAGCTGGGCTGCCCTGATCCACCTTGCCTTCTGTGGGGGAGGCAGCAGTGCGGGTAACCGGCACTGGCGCAGCTCAACCCCGGGAGAACAGAGAGGTCTAGTGCGACTCTGTTATCCCTGATGATCTGGAACAAAAAGAAAAGAAAAAAGTAAAAATCTAAAATTGAAACAAGGAGAAACCAGCCCTGCAGAGCAGGGAGTGTCTTGCCTCCTTGGACACTAAGCAAAAACTGGCAGTCTCTCTCTCCAGGCTGAGGGTATAGCTGTGGAGGAGGGGCTTAACAGTCTTCACTTAGTGTCACGCCTCCTATGGAGATGAGCTATACCCAAGGTCTTCTGTGTCCCCCAAGGAAACTGGGCGAGAAATGAAAAATTTGACAAAAATATGAAATTCTCAAATTTCCTCCCCATTTGCCAATAACTCTTGTGCAACACCTAAAGGGTTAACAATGTATGCAAAATCAGTTTTGAATACCTTGAGGGGTGTAGTTTCTTAGATGGGGTCATTTTTGGGTGGTTTCTATTATGTAAGCCTCGCAAAGTGACTTCAGACCTGAACTGGTCGCTAAAAATTGAGTTTTTGTAAATTTCTGAAAAATTTCAAGATTTGCTTCTAAACTTCTAAGCCTTATAACATCCCCAAAAAATAAAATATCATTCCCAAAACAATTCAAACATGAAGTAGACATATGGGGAATGTAAAGTCATCACAATTTTTTGGGGTATTACTATGTATTACAGAAGTAGAGAAACTGAAACTTTGAAATTTGCTAATTTTTTTCAAATTTTTGGTAAATTAGGTATTTTTTTGTGCAAAAAAAATAATTTTTTTGACTTCATTTTACCAGTGTCATGAAGTACAATATGTGACGAAAAAACAATCTCAGAATGGCCTGGATAAGTCAAAGCGTTTTAAAGTTATGAGCACTTAAAGTGACACTGGTCAGATTTGCAAAAAATGGCCTGGTCCTTAAGGTGAAAATGAGCCCGGTCCTTAAGGGGTTAAGGACCCAGGGCGTACCGGTACATCCTAAGTTTAAAATTACATTGAGGCGGGGGTTAATCGGAACAGGATGTCCGCTGAAATCATTCAGTGGGCATCCTGTCACAATGCCGGAGGGGGGCACAATCTTTGCAAACCGCAGGTCAATTCAGACCTGCAGTTTGCGGTTTTACCTTATCCGGCGGTGCCATCGGGTCCCCATGCGGCTGTAGGGGGGACCCGATGGCATGGAAGGCAGCGCGATGCCTTCTTTAAGCATCTGCGCTGCCTTCCGGTGACGAGCCTGTGAGATCCAGCCCCCTGGATCTCACAGGCCAGAAGCTGTATGAGTAATACTCACTGTATTACTCATACAGCCAATGCATTCCAATACAGAAGTATTGGAATGCATTGTAAAAGGGATTAGACATATTAGGTATCGCCGCGTCCGTATCGACCGGCTCTATAAAAATATCACATGACCTAACCCCTCAGATGAACACCGTAAAAAATAAAAACTGTGCTAAATAAACCATTTTTTGTCACCTTACATCACAAAAAGTGTAATAGCAAGCGATCAAAAAGTCACACGCACCCCAAAATAGTGCCAATAAAACAGTCATCTCATCCCGCAAAAATCGTACCCTACCCAAGGTAATCGCCCAAAAACTGAAAAAATTATGGCTTTCAGACTATGGAAACACTAACATGATTTTTTTTTGCTTCAAAAATGAAATCAGTGTAAAACTTACATAAATAATAAAAAAAAAAAAGTATACATATTAGGTATCGCCGCATCCGTGACAACCTGGTCTATAAAAATAGACCATAATCTAACCTGTCAGATGAATGTTGTAAATAGCAAAAAAAAAAAAAAAAAAAAACGGTGCCAAAACAGCTATTTCTTGTTACCTTGCCTCACAAAAAGTGTAATATAGAGCAACTAAAAATCATATGTACCCTAAACTAGTACCAACAATACTGCCACCCTATCCCGTAGTTTCTAAAATGGGGTAACTTTTTGTGAGTTTCTACTCTAGGGGTGCATCAGGGGGGCTTAAAATGGGACAAAAATAAATTTAAAAAAAAAGTCAAAATTTCCAAGTTTCAGTTTCTCTACTTCTATAATACATAGTAATACCTCCAAAAATAGTTATTACTTTACATTCCCCAAATGTCTACTTCATGTTTGGATCATTTTGGGAAGGATATTTTTTTTTGGGGGGGGGGGGGATGTTACAAGCCTTAGAAGTTTAGAAGCACATCAAAAACCCAATTTTTAGGGACCAGTTCAGGTCTGAAGTCACTTTGCGAGGCTTACATAACAGAAACCACCCAAAAATGACCCCATTCTATAAACTACACCGCTCAAGGTATTCTAAACTGATTTTACAAACTTTGTTAACCCTTTAGGTGTTCCACAAGAATTAATGGAAAATAGAGATACAATTTAAAAATTTCACTTTTTTGGCAGATTTTCAATTTTAATAATTTTTTTCCAGTTACAAAGCAAGGGTTAACAGCCAAACCAAACTCAATATTTATGGCCCCGATTCTGTAGTTAACAGAAACACCCCATATGTGGTCGTAAACCGCTGTACGGGCACACGGCAGGGCACAGAAGGAAAGGAATGCCATACGGTTTTTAGAAGGCAGATTTTGCTGGACTGGTTTTTTTGACACCATGTCCCATTTGAAGCCCCCCTGATGCACTCCTAGAGTAGAAACTCCAAAAAAGTGGCCCCATTTTAGAAACTACGGGATAGGGTGGCAGTATTGTTGGTACTAGTTTAGGGTACATATGATTTTTGGTTGTTCTATATTACACTTTTTGTGAGGCAAGATAACAATAGCTGTTTTGGCACAGTTTTTATTTTTTATTTACAACATTCATCTGACAGGTTAGATCATGTCATATTTGTATAGAGCCGGTCGATACGGACGCGGCGATACCAAATATGTATACTTTTTTTTATTTATGTAAGTTTTACACAATAACAGCTTTTTAAAAAATAAATAAAATGATGTTTTCGTGTCTCCATATTCTGAGCCATAGTTTTTTTATTTTTTGGGCGCTTGTCTCAGGTAGGGGCTCATTTTTTGCGGGATGAGGTGACTGGTACTATTTTGGTGGGCAAACGCCTTTTTGATCGCTTGCTGTTGTACTTTTTGTGATGTAAGGTGACCAAAAAAAATTGTTTATTTAGCACAGTTTTTATTTTTTATGGTGTTCATCTGAAGGGTTAGGTCATATGATATATTTATAGAGCCGGTCGATACGGACGCGGCGATACCTAAATTTTCCCCCTATTTTTTACCTTTTTTTTTTTTTACTTTATTTGGGGAAAATTACGTTTTTGTTTATTTTTACTTGAAACTTAATTTTTTGGGGAGAAAACCTTTATTTTTCCAACTTTTTTTTCACTTTATTTTTTTGTCCCACTTTGGGACTTCAACTTTTGGGGGTCTAATCCTTTACAATGCATTCCAATACTTCTGTATTGGAATGCATTGGCTGTATGAGTAATACTGTGTGTATTACTCATACAGCAGTCACCGAAATGGCCGCATGGGGACCCGATGGCACGCCCGATCACCGCCGCAACCGCAGGTTGCTCAATGATTTGAGCAGGCACCGGGTTACGATCACCGCCCGCCCAGGAGTCGGTGATCGGAACAACACATGACGTACCGGTACGTCATGGGTCCTTAAGGACTCAGGACGTACCGGTACGGCATGATTCCCAAGTTCTTAAGGGGTTAAATTAGGTGTCTGGCATTCTTTTGGGGTTGGTTAGTGGAGACATCCTTTCTGGCTACAGCTGGTAGATTGGGATACAGGTATTGAAGAGGAGATTAAGGAATTCTTTGCTACTAATAATGGGTCGACGCCTGTTGGAATAGTGTGGGATACGTGCAAGGCGTTTATCCGGGGCCTTTGCATTCAAAGGATAAGTCGCCATAAAATGAAATCCAGGGACACTCAAATAAAACTACAGGCTCTGGTAGTGGAAACGGAGGAGACCCTCCAGTGCTCACGAAGAGTCAGCCATATCCTGCACACCGCCGAATATAAACGTTTCTTTCTAAAACAAAAGTACTTTGAGGCGCGGGAAAGTTCTGGGAGGTTATTAGTCAGAGTTGTCAGGGCATTTCACACACTAATCCAGTAAGAATTGTTAAACGTTCGTGGATATTATATTAACACAGCCTGATGAACGTATTGAAAGAAAACAAAAAAGTCTTGATTGGGATAATCTATTTAAAAAAAAAAAAAAAAAAAAAAAAAAAAAATCGGGGAAATTCTTATGTATCACTTTGTGTGATAATCAGGCAACCAGATTAGAAGTGGTGTAGACGGGAGTATCGTATAATCTGCTACATCAATTCAGGTCTGGAATAATACTTATACTTGCTAGCAAGGTGCTGCTAACAAGCAAAGAAAAAAAAAGGACACAGTCCAATTAGGTTATAGGCTAGGGTGTGACACACACACCACCTCTATATATCGGCAGCACACTGACAACTATAGGCATATATCTAGTGACTAGCTTCAGAGATAGATAGATAGATAGATAGAGATAGATATAGATATATATATATATCTATATCTATCTATCTCTGAGAGCACACAGCACTGGCTGTACTTGGCCTATGGAATCTGGTCTATGATTCAACCAATCATCCACATACATCAGTCTCAGTGGTTATTGCGTACACTGCTTGATACAATTGGTACCATACACACTGCTTGCACACGGCTATGTTTGGAAAGGTCCCATCTGTAGCCAATCATCCAAATCATATACACCGTGATACCTATTATGCTCGAGTCTCAAATAGCCTATATATTGGTTGCCAGTGGAACCTACCTAAGAGGTAGATTGTCAGTGCACATTCACACCCTGCCTTTAGAACAGTGTCCTATAGTCATTGACATCGGCTCTACGCGTTTCAACGTGACATATGTGCGCCACGTATCTTCAGGAGCTAAGTTAAGGACGCCTGTGATGGAACAAGTGCCCTGCGCGGTTGTGTGTACGGGCTACCGGCGCTATGATGGCTGTTTTCTTTGCTTGTTAGCAGCCCCTTGCTAGCAAGTATAAGTATTATTCCAGACCTGAATTGATTATACGATACTCCCGTCTACACCACTTCTAGTCTGGTTGCCTGATGGTCACACAAAGTGATACATAAGAATTTCCCCGATTTTAATAGATCATCCCAATAAAGACTTTTTTGTTTTCTTTTAATATGCTCATCAGGCTGTGTTAATAGAGTTGTCAGGGCGCAAGATGGGCCATCTAAAATACTGTCTATCCGAGGAACTGATGGCTCTGTGGTTACAGAAGACACTGATATCCTGGAGGTATTTCATACATATTTCGAATCCCTATATAGAACACAGCTTACAGTTAAATCCTCTAATATTACCGAATATCTTGCTGGGATTAGTGTTCCGCGGCTCTCTGCGGAGAGTGTGGCCTATCTAGACCGGC
Organism: Bufo bufo; assembly: GCF_905171765.1. NCBI lineage: Eukaryota > Metazoa > Chordata > Amphibia > Anura > Bufonidae > Bufo > Bufo bufo. The sequence continues at coordinate 296,353,582 of NC_053390.1, forward strand.
CTTTGACGCTGCCCGAGTTAGAATTGGCACTCAAATCCTTTCCTAATGAAAAAGCCCCTGGAATAGACGGCCTGCCAGCAGAGTTTTTGAAAAAAATATATCGGTATCCTCCTACCCCAATTGCTATCTGTATTTAAATGATGCCCTACTAACAGGAGAAATGCCTGCTTCCATGAAGGAAGCCATAATTGTTGTACTGCCCAAGCCTGGAAAGGTTCCAAATCTTCCTGACTCATAGGCCAATCTCACTATTGACATCTGATGTTAAGATTTTAGCGAAAGTCCTAGCAAAACGGTTGCAAACGGTCATTTTGACCATTATACATAGAGATCAAGCGGGATTCATACCTGATAAATCCACTTCGGTAAATCTTAGAAGACTCTTTCTTAATATTCAAAGGAGGGCAGAATCAGATGGAGGACGGGTCATACTTTCCCTAGATGTGGCCAAGGCTTTTGATTGTGTAGAATGGAACTATCTCTGGGCAGTGTTGCAAGTCATGGGCTTTGGGCCCCACAGCTAGGATTAGAGATAATGGGGGGATTGTCAGATGCATTTAGGCTCGGCAGGGGAACGCGTCAGGGGTGCCCGCTATCCCCTCTTTCATTTGCCATTGCGATTGAGCCGCTGGCATGTCTACTCCGTTCCTCAGACAAAATTGTAGGATTTCCTATGGGAGATGGGGAAGAGCGGGTATCTCTCTACGCTGACGACATGCTTATATATGTGGGGAATACAGAGAAGTCGCTAGGTCCTATTATGTCCATCATAAAGGATTTGGGCGATAGGTCTGGCCACTCTGTTGCCGCTAGATGTGCCCTCCGATAGTTCCCTCCTGCGGTCCACTCAGCTGCAGATTGTTCAACAAATCAAATATCTGGGAATAGTTGTTTCAACGAACCTGGGGCATTACTTGAAAAATAAATAGAGCCGCTACTGGATATTATATCTGAAAAAAATTAGGCATGGTGTAAACTCCCAATGTCAGAAATTGGTAGGAATAATCTCCTTAAAATGGTTATGCCAAAACTTATCTATGTCCTGCACAATTCCCCTGTATGGGTACCTTGCCGGATCTTTATTAGAATAGATAGACTATTTAGGAATCTTTTTTGGCGCAGGAACACAGCTAGGATCCAATTGGATACATTGCAGAGAGGAAAAGATGCAGGGGGGCTTTCTATCCCTAACTCCTGGCTATATTATATATCTTCCCAGCTGCAGCAGCTGAGGGGGTGGGGAAGGATCCCTGGGGACGTTGCTTCTGCCTGATAGCACATATCATAGGTCATGACTCACCGGTAGCTTTGCTGGAAAATAGTGGTCTCTCTGATAAGATAATGGGATACCCTACACTCAATATGATACATAAAGTCTGGCAGAGGGGTCGTGTTTTGCTGTCTGTACAGGGCTTCACCCAGGTCACTCCTGTATGGAAGAATCCTCAGTTGCCTGAAATATTTCGCATAGAAAGTTTTTGGCCCTGGGATCGTAAGGGCGTGAAATTCTTATATCAGCTGCAGAAGGATGGGGAGTTTAAGTCCTTTGAGCAGTTTAGGAATGAGTTTGCGCTTCCTCACACAGCCTTTTATCAGTTTTTGCAGCTACGACATGCCTTTCAGGTACGGGCGAAATCTAGGTCACTTAAATGTATGACTGTACCAACAAATCCTGACGGGTTACTTCTCGAGTGGATTCATTTCATCCATTTATAGGAATCTATTTGTGAAATCAGTGAAACAGGATACACTAGTGGTCAAGTGTAAATGGGAAGGGGAGGTTGGACCAATATCAGAGGAACAATGGAAGTCGATACTGGCATTGACACCTCAGTTGTCGCTTTGTGAAGGCCAACGCATGTCTCAGCTGTTTCTTGGTCACAGGGTGGATAGGACTCCAGCATTTTTGTTCAGGATAGGGGTTAGACCTGATGCACCCTGTCCTCGATGTGGAGAGAGTCCTGCTTCCTTGCTACACACGTTCTGGGACTGTACAGAGCTTAATAAATTCTGGACTGATGTTCTGGCAACTATTAAAGACGCCTACAATATTGAGATCTCGGCTAATCCGAGGACATGTGTACTGGGAATACTGGACATTAAAAATAGTCATTATCGTCTGGGAGTGCAGAGTTTGCTTTTCCAGGCTAGAAAATTGATTGCTAAATACTGGCTTAGACCCCAGGCCCCATCGAGGCCAGCATTCATAAACAGAATGACTGATATCCTTCGCCTAGAAAAAGGAATATATCTTAAGAGGCAGTGTCTGGGAAAATGTAACAAAATCTGGGACAAATGGGTAGACTATAGGAATGGTGCAATGTAATTAGGCCTGCCACCGTGGAGCTGCCTACATAGGAAGGCAGTATAGTGTTGTGTGTACATGTGCTCATGCCTAGGAAGGGAAGTCATACATGGAAGGGGTGATTTGATTAGTGATCTGGTATATACTTTAGAAAGGTTGGTTCTCCTATGGAGTACAACTGAACGGTTGATGTCGTGCCCGTCTCATCGCCTGGGGGTGGGGGTGGGGAGTTAGGTGTTTTAAGAGTGAATAGGTTATGATAGCTACCATTCTACACTGATAAGAAATCATATTGATATCTTGCACCATTGTTAGATAATATGCATAATGTGTATTGCTGCTGAGATAAGGTATGTCAATTACCAGAGATTATGTATACTTCATACTGTAATTTGTATGTGCATTGTTATTTGTATCTTATCTCTACCTCTTGGGAAATGAATATACTATCTGATTAAAAAAAAAAAAAAAACACACACACGGAACAGGAGCAGAGCTTTCCATTATACCCGATACCTGTGTGGGTTTCATACTGGTTTTGGCTCACAATAACTGATGGAAATAACTGATCAAATAACTGAAGTGTGAACTCAGCCTAAGGGGTGTCCCTAAAGTGACCCTAGCTAGAGTAACAAACTGATGATAGGTGGACTCTGCTCCTAGGGTTATCCAGGGTGCAATAGGGGGTGGTTCTGGGGGAAAGGTCCCCTATCATCAGTGTGTTACTCTGGATAGGGTCACTGTAGGGACAGTCCTGTCCTCCCTCCCCAAATCTGTCTTGCTTTCTAGGATGTATTGATATTACACCATCCCTCTTGCACTTCTTCTTTGTTTAATAGTCCATATTTTTAGTTTCTTTCAACAATTGTGTGTTTTGGTGGTCAGTTACCTTTTAACATAATTGCATAATGAAAGTTAAAAGGGTTTTCTGAGATTTTAATACTGATGACCTATCCGACACCCGGGACCCCCATCGATCAGCTGTTTGAGAAAGGAACCAGTGTTCTGCCAGATTGCTATACCTGGCAGAATGCTATACCCGAAAGTGACGCGGACGCACCGGAATCAGCTGGAGGAGGGTGTGTGTGGATCTGCAGAGCTGAGTGCGGTCCCCGAGTGCGCATTTGCGGTGTACGGTTTCGCACATGTAAATGATGTAGGTGTTTCTCCTGTGGCGGTGCAGTTATTTTTACTAATCCAGTGGATCTGCGCTTGCGCAGATCCACACACAGCCTCCTCCAGCTGATTCCGGTGCGGCCGCGTCACTTCCGAGTATAGCATTCTGCCAAGGTATAGGAATCTGGCAGAACACTGGCGCTCAGTGCTCACAAAGCACAGCACCGTACATTGTATAGCGGCTGTGCTTGGTATCACGCAATGAGACTGAGCTGCACCTAGGCCATGTGACTGATGAATTACATCACATGGCCTAGGGAAAGCTGCGAGAAGTGCCGCTGCTCTTCTCACACAGCTGATCAGCGGGGGTCCTTTGTGTCAGAACCCCACCAGATACCAATGACATATCCTGAGCATAGGTCATCAGTATTACAATCTCAGAAAACCCCTTTAAGTTTTAGATCTCATGCTTTCAGTGATATTATAAATGAATATAGTCCCTTGATATTTTTCTATGTACATTTTTTCAGTGACTGTAAAAGTTGTAATAATGTAATGTTTAAAAAGAAGTAGTCAACAAGGGGTCTCCAACTGAATGCTGTGTCTTGAGTCCAGAACCTTCAAAAAAATGCTGCTGCTCCAGGGGTTTATTGTATGCTCGATCCTATTCTACCTGATGCATCAGGAATTTGCTAGAAATTACAATGCAGACTTACCTGGCCTTTGTGTTGAATAGTGTGTTGTTTCAAGTGCGGTTCAGGGATGGTAACAGAGTCTGCAATGAGAACTCCCCAGCTTTCCACCATATTGTAAACCATTATAGCATAACAAGTTCCCTCTGTATCAACAAGTCCAAATGTGCTGCAAAAACCCAGAAAAAAAAATATAGGATTAATATATGGTGAGCAGAATCTAAGACATAGAAGTTAGGGTGCATTTACATGATCGCTAAAATATGCCCCTAATGTCTGATAGTCTCAGAACGGAGCCTGCAAAGTGAGGGAGGGCGCACTGCACATGTACGGGCGCCCTCCACTGATTTCTATGGTAGTGCCAAAAATAGCGGAGCCCTGGTGCCGCTATTTCCATAAGCCTGACAGAAGTGAATGGAGCAGTGGCTGTGCTTGCGTTGTGCGCTTCCCATTAATTTCAATGGGACTCTGGAAAATAGCTGAGCAACGCTTTTTCGGCACTCCAGTAGAAATGGAGTGGCCATGCATGCGCAGTGCGCCCTATGTGACTTTGAGGCTCCGTTCCAGAGGTGGGACCCGCACCCATCAGAAATTGGGGGCATGTCCTAATGATATGTCCCCAGTGTCCAAGATGAGACGCCCCATTTAAGGCTGGTCCATGGGTTACAATTGGAATTGCAGCTCAGCAACATGTCTGAGGTGCAATACCTCACTGGTCAACTGCTGCTTATGGTACACAGCAGCCATGTTTTCCTAATCCTGGACAACTTCATTAGTCTCTAGTGAAGGTCTTACCAAGGTGATCAAAATGTAACTGACCACAGGGGTAAAGAGTATAGATATAGATAAAATTCTTGACCATTTCATGTCTATTAGTAAAAAAAAAAAAAAAAAAAAGGTTAAGACTAATATATATCTGTCTTAACAGCTCAATCACAATGCTCAACCAATAAGTATTTTATGTGTGTGTCCAACCTCAGAACAGAGAAGAGGGAAACAAGGGACAAGAGATCATTACCTGTGATCACAGCGTTGTCAAACTCCCCATAACACAGTGTGGTAGTTACATCCGTGTAATCTGGTTTACTTCATTGATCACTAACATTATCAGATCTAACGTGTCCTTTGTATAGGTCATCAGTATCCGATTGGAGGGAGGGGTCCGAAACCCAGAACCCCCACTGAGCAGCTGTTGAGAAGGCACCAGGGCTCCTGTGAGAGCCACGGCCTTCTCCACGCTTACCAAGCACAATGCTGTACATTGTATAGCGGCTGTGCATGGTATCGCAGTCAGCCCCATAGAAGTGGAAGGGGCCCAAGTTATGCCTAGGCCATGTGACTGATGAACGTGTCGTCACTGGCGTAGGTAAAACTGAGAGAAGGCCGTGGCGCTACTGCGAGCACTAGTACCTTCACAAACAGCTGAACGACGGGGGTCCAGGGTGTCAGACCCCCACTGATCAAATTCTGATGATCTATCCAGAAGATAGGTCATCAGCATGAAAGTCTCGGAAAACCCCTTTAATTTAGGACATCTAGAAGACATCTGAGAAAAACAAGCTAGTGGGGGCTCCACATGAAAAAGCACATTCTCTTTGTAAATTAAGTGGGGCTAATCATCCAGACAGGACCCTCATTTACATATAGGGTGTGCTTTTTAATGGCACCCCGAGTAGACGTTCAGGAGGCTGCTCAAGAGCACCTGGAGACTTTTTATCTACCAAAATAAAGGGGGCTGTTTTGGTGACAGATTCCATTTAAATTACCATTTGCCAAAACCAGTTTTTTTTTACATTGTCCCACACGGCAGCACTGGAAATACATGACTAAGAGTACAGCCACATTTAGCGGAAATCCACAGCTGATGTGGCCAAAAACTTCCACCGCAAAAAAAACCCTAAATGGGCTGGTGTTTCCTAAGACACTGCCAGCATCAGAGCGGGTCCGCCTCTGCTTTCAACCTTTAGATTGCAAAGGTTGAAAGTCACGGGTAAAATCTGCAGCGTAAATTGGCATGTTGCAGATTTATGCTGTGGCTTCACAAAGCGTGGATGCAGTACTTGTGGCTCGGCTGCACGTGCTATAGCGTCCTAATCAGTGGCGTACACACAATCCACGGGGCCCCGATGCGAAACTGATCCATGGGGCCCCCTTCCCGTCAACGCCCCCCCCAACCCGCTGGTGTGTGTATGTGTAATAAATAAAAATAATATATAAATAAATACATACATACATATATATATATATATACATACATATACACACACACACTGCTCAAAAAAATAAAGGGAACACTTAAACAGCACAATGTAACTCCAAGTCAATCACACTTCTGTGAAATCAAACTGTCTACTTAAGAAGCAACACTGAGTAACAATCAATTTCACATGCTGTTGTGCAAATGGGATAGACAACAGGTGGAAATTATAGGCAATTAGCAAGACACCCCCAATAAAGGAGTGGTTCTGCAGGTGGTGACCACAGATCACTTCTCAGTTCCTATGCTTCCTGGCTGATGTTTTGGTCACTTTTGAATGCTGGCGGTGCTTTCACTCTAGTGGTAGCATGAGACGGAGTCTACAACCCACACAAGTGGCTCAGGTAGTGCTGCTTATCCAGGATGGCACATCAATGCGAGCTGTGGCAAGAAGGTTTGCTGTGTCTGTCAGCGTAGTGTCCAGAGCATGGAGGCGCTACCAGGAGACAGGCCAGTACATCAGGAGACTTGGAGGAGGCCGTAGGAGGGCAACAACCCAGCAGCAGGACCGCTACCTCCGCCTTTGTGCAAGGAGGAACAGGAGGAGCACTGCCAGAGCCCTGCAAAATGACCTCCAGCAGGCCACAAATGTGCATGTGTCTGCTCAAACGGTCAGAAACAGACTCCATGAGGGTGATATGAGGGCCCGACGTCCACAGGTGGGGGTTGTGCTTACAGCCCAACACGGTGCAGGACGTTTGGCATTTGCCAGAAAACACCAAGATTGGCAAATTCGCCACTGGCGCCCTGTGCTCTTCACAGATGAAAGCAGGTTCACACTGAGCACATGTGACAGAGTCTGGAGACGCCGTGGAGAACGTTCTGCTGCCTGCAACATCCTCCAGCATGACCGGTTTGGCATTGGGTCAGTAATGGTGTGGGGTGGCATTTCTTTGGAGGGCCGCACAGCCCTCCATGTGCTCGCCAGAGGTAGCCTGACTGCCATTAGGTACCGAGATGAGACCCTCAGACCCCTTGTGAGACCATATGCTGGTGCGGTTGGCCCTGGGTTCCTCCTAATGCAAGACAATGCTAGACCTCATGTGGCTGGAGTGTGTCAGCAGTTCCTGCAAGACGAAGGCATAGATGCTATGGACTGGCCCGCCCGTTCCCCAGACCTGAATCCAATTGAGCACATATGGGACATAACGTCTCGCTCTATCCACCAACGTCACGTTGCACCAGACTGTCCAGGAGTTGGCAGATGCTTTAGTCCAGGTCTGGGAGGAGATCCCTCAGGAGACCGTCCGCCACCTCATCAGGAGCATGCACAGGCGTTGTAGGGAGGTCATACAGGCATGTGGAGGCCACACACACACTACTGAGCCTCATTTTGACTTGTTTTAAGGACATTACATCAAAGTTGGATCAGCCTGTAGTGTGTTTTTCCACTTTGATTTTGAGGGTGACTCCAAATACAGACCTCCAAGTGTTAAAAAATTTGATTTCCATTTTTTTTTTTTGTGTGATTTTGTTGTCAGCACATTCAACTATGTAAAGAACAAAGTATTTCAGAAGAATATTTAATTAACTCAGATCTAGGATGTGTTATTTTTGTGTTCCCTTTATTTTTTTGAGCAGTGTATATATACTGTATATTACTATATACAAGAGGATGATATTCGGTATAACCCACGGTATTCCCACGTAAAACCAGCTCTGCTACATTATGTAGCAGTGCTGGTTTTGTCATGCATTTCTTTTGCCTTCATATAGTAAAATACTTCATTGGCCTATCAATGGCTTTATAACTAACTCTGCTATATTTCTGTAGCCTACAACCTCTGACTGCCCAGTTGAAACTACTACACCCAGCATGTTCTGGCAGTAATAGTAAATGGATATTGGTGCAATTCTGAGCTACTAGTCTATATAATACATATGTAGGCTAATATGTGAGGTACGAGGTATAATAGATGGAGTGTGTACAGGTATATAGTAAATACAGCAGTGTATTGACACCTCGTACCTCACATATCAGTACACTGCTGTATATACTATATATCTGTACACACTGCATCTATTATACCTCGTACCTCACATATATAGTATATACAGCAGTGTACTGATATCTGTACACACAGCATCTATTATACCTTGTACCTCACATATCAGTGCACTGCGGTATATACTATATATCTGTACATATTGCATGTATAACACTGTAATATATGCAGTCTGTGTATGTATGTATATATATATATATATATATATATATATATACATACATACATACATACATACACACACACAGAGCAGTGTATTGATGTGAGACAAAGAAGGTATAATACTGTAGATGCAGTGTTTACAGAAATATGTGGTCAGTTATACATTATGGTCACTGTGTGTGAGGTACATGAGGTAGTGGTCACTGTGAGGTACATGAGGTAGTGGTCACTGTGAGGTACATGAGGTAGTGGTCACTGTGAGGTACATGAGGTAGTGGTCACTGTGAGGTACATGAGGTAGTGGTCACTGTGAGGTACATGAGGTAGTGGTCACTGTGAGGTACATGAGGTAGTGGTCACTGTGAGGTACATGAGGTAGTGGTCACTGAGGTACATGAGGTAGTGGTCACTGTGAGGTACATGAGGTAGTGGTCACTGTGAGGTACATGAGGTAGTGGTCACTGTGAGGTACATGAGGTAGTGGTCACTGTGAGGTACATGAGGTAGTGGTCACTGTGAGGTACATGAGGTAGTGGTCACTGTGAGGTACATGAGGTAGTGGTCACTGTGAGGTACATGAGGTAGTGGTCACTGTGAGGTACATGAGGTAGTGGTCACTGTGAGGTACATGAGGTAGTGGTCACTGTGAGGTACATGAGGTAGTGGTCACTGTAACTGTCTGAAGTTTTATACATGAGTGAGTAAAACCAGGGCATGGGGGGTAAATTATGAAAAGTGGAGGACCTCCTCTTACCACTCCATTCCAGTATGGATCAATGCAGAGCTGCTTGTGAACGTCTAATACTTGCTGTTAGGGGTTGAAGGACCTGTGATGATGTCATCACAGGTCCTGGCAGATATACCTTTGAAACCTAGGAACTACACCATTTTTGGTGCAGTTCCTTTGCTAGATTCTGCAGGACCTGTGATGTTGAAGATGATGTCATCACAGGTCCTGGCAGATGCACTGTTCTAACCTGGGAACTACACTTTACACTGTGCAGTTCCCTTACAGGACCTCTGATGACATCATCAAAAGGTCCTTTAGCTTTAGAAAGATAAATAGGAGCAATTAGGGGGCGGGGCCTCTCCTCCACTTCGGGCCCCGTCTGCCTATATGGTAGGTACGCCACTGCTCAGGGGGAGGAGACTCAAGGGAGGGTAGGGCTGGCAGCAAGGAAACTCAACACTGGGGGCGGGCCCCGGGCCGGCCGCCCGGGTTATACAGGCACAGTACTACTGCAGGGCGGGTCCACAGGCGGCCGGGCCCCCTGGAGTGCCGGGCCCGGTCGCAAGTGCGACCCCTGCATGTACGCCACTGGTCCTAATATTTATCCCTAGTGGCTTGGTATCAATTAGTCATTATACAAAATGCCATCAGGCTTCTGGAGATGAATGTACACAATGTATAGATTTCCACTTATTCCAAGTTCTGCCCCTCAAACAGCCAGGAAGTTACAATTTTGAGAATGGCACTGAACATGTTTTTCAGGTTAGCTTGTTATTAGTGAAAAATAACATCATAAATAACTAAAAGGATCACATCTTTTACTTAGGTGATACTGGACTTACTTCCAGTAACTCTGGTCATACTTAATTATATCGATCAAACGAATGATGCACAGCCCAATGTAAATGTAGACAAATTAGAAAAAAAAAAAGACCGTTAATCATGGGTGGAAAGTGATTCAAAACACATTGTTAATATTGGTAACATGTAAATGCCGACTCTCTGATCTGTCTGATTGGTTGCAGTAGATCGGACATGTCATGGCTGTATACAGGAACAGACTAATACTCACAATGGTACTCGCTCCTCAGGCACCAGGCTGAAAACAACCCTCCCAAGCACCACACAGCCAGGGTTTTTTCCTGGCTGCAGAGCACTTAAGGGCTTTAACTGTAATCCACCAGAACTTCCATAATGACCCAAAAGCCCAGGACTTAAGCTACTCAGCATGTTCTGAAGTCGTTTACCACGGATCTTTCCCTGTGTAAGCATATGTAAGAAAAGTAATTAGGTAGATCAGCAAGGGATAACAAGGTAATCTGGCTTGATGAGAAGGAATTGTACTAAAGCCTCATTCACACGTCAGTGATTTCCATCAGTGACTGACCCAAAACCAGGATTGGAGCCTCCACAGACATGCGGTCTGCACCTGTTTTTGGCTCAAAATCACTGACCGAACACTGACGTGTGAATGAGGCATTAGAGAGGATGTGTAACCAGTGTTCCCTTTAAGCTGCGCAGTTTCCATAGTGCCACCGCTCAGGGCCTCTATAGGCCTGCTCACCGCCGCAGCCGGCGACCTGGACTTCAACAAACTGCCTGTTCTGAATTGTAGGGCAATGCAGACGAGATCCGCTTGTGCACTGCTGGGGTGGGCGGCCGCAGAACTCAGAACAGAGTAAATGGCGTTTCCTAGTGGGCTAAAGGACCTTCCTGACGTCATTGCTCATGTGACCAGACTTTTATTTTATTTTATTAACAATTCAGGGGCCAGCACTACTGTGAGGGGCTACTAAAGGAGGCATTACACTGCGTGCAGAATTATTAGGCAAATGAGTATTTTGACCACATCATCCTCTTTATGCATGTTGTCTTACTCCAAGCTGTATAGGCTCGAAAGCCTACTACCAATTAAGCATATTAGGTGATGTGCATCTCTGTAATTAGAAGGGGTGTGGTCTAATGACATCAACACCCTATATCAGGTGTGCATAATTATTAGGCAACTTCATTTCCTTTGGCAAAATGGGTCAAAAGAAGGACTTGACAGGCTCAGAAAAGTCAAAAATAGTGAGATATCTTGCAGAGGGATGCAGCACTCTTAAAATTGCAAAGCTTCTGAAGCGTGATCATCGAACAATCAAGCGTTTCATTCAAAATAGTCAACAGGGTCGCAAGAAGCGTGTGGAAAAACCAAGGCGCAAAATAACTGCCCATGAACTGAGAAAAGTCAAGCGTGCAGCTGCCAAGATGCCACTTGCCACCAGTTTGGCCATATTTCAGAGCTGCAACATCACTGGAGTGCCCAAAAGCACAAGGTGTGCAATACTCAGAGACATGGCCAAGGTAAGAAAGGCTGAAAGACGACCACCACTGAACAAGACACACAAGCTGAAACGTCAAGACTGGGGCAAGAAATATCTCAAGACTGATTTTTCTAAGGTTTTATGGACTGATGAAATGAGAGTGAGTCTTAATGGGCCAGATGGATGGGCCCGTGGCTGGATTGGTAAAGGGCAGAGAGCTCCAGTCCGACTCAGACTCCAGCAAGGTGGAGGTGGAGTACTGGTTTGGGCTGGTATCATCAAAGATGAGCTTGTGGGGCCTTTTCGGGTTGAGGATGGAGTCAAGCTCAACTCCCAGTCCTACTGCCAGTTTCTGGAAGACACCCTCTTCAAGCAGTGGTACAGGAAGAAGTCTGCATCCTTCAAGAAAAACATGATTTTCATGCAGGACAACGCTCCATCACACGCGTCCAAGTACTCCACAGCGTGGCTGGCAAGAAAGGGTATAAAAGAAGAAAATCTAATGACATGGCCTCCTTGTTCACCTGATCTTAACCCCATTGAGAACCTGTGGTCCATCATCAAATGTGAGATTTACAAGGAGGGAAAACAGTACACCTCTCTGAACAGTGTCTGGGAGGCTGTGGTTGCTGCTGCACGCAATGTTGATGGTGAACAGATCAAAACACTGACAGAATCCATGGATGGCAGGCTTTTGAGTGTCCTTGCAAAGAAAGGTGGCTATATTGGTCACTGATTTGTTTTTGTTTTGTTTTTGAATGTCAGAAATGTATATTTGTGAATGTTGAGATGTTATATTGGTTTCACTGGTAAAAATAAATAATTGAAATGGGTATATATTTGTTTTTTGTTAAGTTGCCTAATAATTATGCACAGTAATAGTCACCTGCACACACAGATATCCCCCTAAAATAGCTAAAGCTAAAAACAAACTAAAAACTACTTCCAAAAATATTCAGCTTTGATATTAATGAGTTTTTTGGGTTCATTGAGAACATGGTTGTTGTTCAATAATAAAATTAATCCTCAAAAATACAACTTGCCTAATAATTCTGCACTCCCTGTATACTGCAAGGGGGGATTCAATTTTGTTAGGCCCAAAGGGGACTGGGTGGAACTGGGACATGTATAGATTGACATCAAGAAGGGTTAGGGTGGGTTCACACCACGTTTTATGCCTCAGTTTGACATATATATATATATATAATAAAAAAAGTATACAAAAACGCAGCACACCACGTTCTTGTATCCTGCAGAGTCCGGCAAAAAATAAAATAGTACACTTTTTTTTTTTATGGTGAATAGATGCCACCGTTTAGTATCAGTCTGAGGCATCCGTTTAACGTATAGATTTTTTGTATATGTTAAACAGATAGGAAGAGCACGATGTGAACCCAGCCTTAGAGGATCGGCTTTATTGCGTGCCAAGGATCATAACCATCCTTGTGCTTTTTAAAAAGGTCAGAGTTATGACCATCTAATACGTTATCACTGTGCTATCTGTGGGGTTACATAGGACTGCGGGTAACATCTACTACATTATCTGTACTCAGGGAGTTATCACTGTGTTCTTGCTCAGCAGAAGCTTAGAGGTAACACTGTCTGAAGCCTCTCCTGACACGTCTGTTTTAGTAACTGCTTGCATCCACCTTGTAATTCTGCAGCATCTATTCTTATTACTTTGTGATCTGCTATTCCTTTATTATTCCTGCTAGAAGTTTGCAATAAATACCCAGATGTCCCTGCTAGGGTTGTTGCGGGTATCGAAATTTCGATACCCAATCGATACTTTTGTCCCGGTATCGATACGATACCGGGATTTCCGTTTTTTCGATACTGGGCTGCGCTTCTGCGCAGTCTAGTATCTCTGAACATGAGCGCGCTGCTATCGGCGCGCTCATGTTCTCTCTCAGCAGCACGGGGAGAAGGAAGCTGTCCTCCCTCCCCCCTGTGCTGCTGCCGCTGCCACCAATGAGAAGAGAGGGGCGGAGGAGGGGCGGCAATGAGAAGAGAGGGGCGGAGGAGGGGCGGCAATGAGAAGAGAGGGGCGGAGGAGGGGCGGGCGCACTGCGCCCCCAATGATAGGATTACTATCGGAGCGATGGGAGGAGACATCAGCTTCACTAGTGGGCGTTCCTTTTCCCTGCGCTGCGATTGGACAGCGCTACAGCCAGGGAGAAGGAACGCCCACTAGTGAAGCTGATGTCTCCTCCCATCGCTCCGATAGTAATCAGCAGCATGTGGAGCAGGAGAGGAGACAGTAATGGGGCACTGCGGGCGAACGGAGCGGCGCCCAGGACTAAATGGTGAGTGCTGAGACATCGCTGGGCGCCGCTCTGTGTGGCCTAATAGTGAAAGTCTGGACTCATATACAGTAGTCAGTCTTTAACACATACAGGAGGCGGGTGCCGGCAGCAGAATCGCATTGCCGGCACCCTGCCCCTGACAGGGAGCTGCGATCAGCGGCAGTTAACTGCCGCTGATCTGCTAGTACCCGCCTCCTGTATAAAGGGGTAAAATCATTGGTGGTGCAGTGTGCCCCCCCCCCCCCTCAATCCCCCCATCCCATTAAAATCATTGGTGGCACAGTGCGCCGGCCCCTCTCAACCCTCCAGTATTAAAATCATTGGTGGCAGTGGCCACAGGGTCCTCTCCCTTCCCCCTCATTGGTGGTGCAGTGGCAGCTTCTGATCGGAGCCCCAGCTGTGTAAGCCTGGGGCTCCGATCGGTTACCATGGCAGCCAGGAAGCCCTGGTTGCCATGGTAACATCCCTGATGCTGTGTGCACAAAGCACAGAGCAGCAGGGACAGTGTGGAGTCCTATTCACCCTGATAGAGATCTATCAGGGTGAATAGGAAAAGGGATGAAAGATCCCAGGTTCTAGCCCCTAAGGGGGGAAATAGTTATTAAATAAAAAGTGAAAAAAAAAAAAAAACACTAAAATATGAAGTATAAAATCACCCCCCTTTTCCCAATTTCACATATAAAATATATAAATAAACATATTACATCGCCACGTCAGAAAAGTCCAAACTATTAAAATATAAAAAAAAAATCTAGGTGGTGAATGCCGGAACAGAAAAAATAAAATAAAAACTGCGCGATTCGCCATTTTTAAAAATGAGGAATGCACGTGGCTTTTTTTGTTTATTTTTTTCGCGTGGTATCGAATGGTATCGAGTATCGCAATACTTTTTCATGGTATCGAAACCGAATCAAAAATTTGGTATCGCAACAACTCTAGTCCCTGCACAGTCTGACCTCATCTAATCAGAGCTGTAAGTGTCAGACTGTAGGGACACCCCCCCAACTAGTAACACTCTTCTGGACCTTAACTGCAAACGGCTAGTCATTTATTCATAACGTCTACGAGAAATAATAAACGAATGGCACATAATAGAGTGATAAGATTAAATGAGAAATGCACGTAGTTATTAAAGCAGACATGTCAGGAGAGGTCACGTGCTTTTAAAAAAAAAAAATGTTTATCTTAATGTATGGTGCAGATTGCATGGCTACTTCTACAAGCTCCCTATAGCGGGACACGTTTTCTTAGATCTTATTAGCCTGGTAATACCAGTTATCTTTCGCTTCCCCCTACAGCTGCCACCATGTCCTTCATTCCCTTATTCTACATCTGTCCCAATTTAACCATGTACCACTTCTCTAGTTTAGCTCCATAACAGCAGTTAGGAGTATTCCAGTAGGTACAAGATATCCCCTATCCACAGGACCCCTCCAATCACAAAAACATACCCCCTGCAGGCCCCATGCTGCTCCCCTAAAATGACCAGAGCGGCCGGTCGCTCCATTCATTTCTATAGGAGTTCCAGAGATAGTGGAGCGCTGTACTTGGCCATCTCTGGAACTACTACAGAAATGAATGGAGTGGCCGCACACGTGGGGCCCCTGTTCTCGTGATCAGTGGGGGTCCCAGCAATAGGATTTGTAGAGTACGCCTATAAATTAACCAGAAAGATCTGCTAGTGTTCAGGGCGGAGGGGATACCTTATTGCTGAGAAGACCACACAACCTGCCCAGGTAATCAAGTAATTGTTCTTCCCTCATAACAGGTTCAGTCCAAGATGGCTCCAGAGCTGCAGCTCGAGAAAACCCATCGAGTGCTCCTTGATAGTTCTCCTCATACTTGCACAACTGAATGGAAGAGAACGCAATTTTTATATTTAACCAGATTCATAAGGTGTCAAACAAAGTGTACCTCTTGCTTTACTTTATCAGAGGAAGACAAACTGCAGAACCTGTCATCAGTATTGGAGACTTTGATCTACAATTCTTGCTTGAGTCAATAAGTCCATTTCAGCCAGGCTGCCCATACTGAAGCTAGGAGTCGATGAAGCAAAAAATGCCATCCAAGCGTACAGTATGGACCCTGAGAAGTTCCAAGAATAATATCCATTATACTAAAAAGAATAACCAGCTAAAGTGTACTCAAAAACTGCTTGATGACGAGTGATGTCCATAATATTTGAACTTGCATCCATTTTCCCATCAGTTCTCCCACTGAATCCAAAGGATGGAAAAATGCCAGATATTTCATAATGAATTAAATTGAATACAGTGGAATATAATTGCCGACATAGTCCTGCAATCCAATCTCTCGCAGGACCCATAGATACGGACTGACGGCTTATTGTTGCTTGCAACATTTCGGTCAGGTGAACACTTGAATGCAACGCTATGCAAGATAATGTACACTATAGTTCATCCTGTTCCACATTAGTAATAGAATATCAATGATGGTGAATTGTATAACCATCTACCCTAAGGAAGACGGTAAAAGAGAATCTAAACCATAAAAATCAAATGGTTTATCATCGATATTACCTGCACTACTTGAACACTTACCGTTGCTCGGTTGAGGTGCAAATCTGGATTACTGGAGGCAGTCTTGTCCACTCTCTCCTATGATGGAAGACATTTTTGTGATTGCATAAGTGGTGAAAGCATGAAATCCTTGGAAAGTACATAACACTTAGAGGCTTCTGAAAATAATTTGGACAACCACTTTATTTCTCATATTTGTCTGCTGTAACTTCCAGTGAAAGTACATTAAAGGAGCATTCTCACTTAGGACCTTTATGGCACATGCACAGACATACATGTCCAATATGTGGGGATCCCTTCTCTGGGGCCCGCATCTATCTAAAAAACAGATCTCTGTTACACCCGGCCTGCAATGGAGATGTGGAAAATAGCTTAGCACACCAACTAGGCTAGTTTCAGTTGAATGGAGGGAGCTGTGTATATGAGGTCACCTCTCCATCCCCAGCCAGGCGTGACAGAGCCCCATTCTTGAACTAGGAGCAGGTCTGATGTGCACCCTTCCATATTCAGATATTTAGGACATATCTTGTAAATATGCCAAAAACTTCCATCCTTTAACAACTACTACTACCTTGTAGATTGTAAGCTCTCGCGGACAGGGTCCTCTCCCCTCTGTAACAGTCTGTTAATAGCTTTATGTTTATCGTATTTGTATTTTATATTATGTATGTGTAACACATCACGTTCAGCTCCATGGAATTAATGGTTACTACTACTACTAGCCGGGAAAGATGCATGTCCAAACATTTTTAAAGGTGTGTTATCACCTCAAAGTGATTGCATATTGTTCTGGGACCCCCAATGATTCAGAGAATGAAGGGGTTGGGGCCCCTTTATTGTTTTAACCTGTACAGCAGTCATAACCAGGGGAAAAAAATAAAACAAGTACAGTGGTGCACTTGAGTTGTGCCGCAGTTTACTTGCACAGTGAGTGGTCGATGAGCAGGGAATCAGGACTGTGATCCGAGTATTATCAGGACTGCTAAGGGGCTCAAAAGGTCAGAATCACACCCATTAAAAAGTAATGGCAGATTCAACCAGTATGAAACTAGAACAACCCTTTAACTAAGGCCTCATGCACACGACCGTTGTGTGCATCCGCTGCCGTTGTTCCGTTTTTTTTTTGCGGACCTATTGACTTTCAATGGGTCCTTGGAAAAAATAATAATCGGAAAATGCAATGTTTTGCAGCCGCATCAGTGTTTCCTGTCAGTCAAAAAAATATGACCTGTCCTATTTTTTTGACGGACAACGGTTCACGGACCCATTCAAGTCAATGGGTCCGTGAAAAAACACGGATGCACACAAGATTGGCATCCGCATCTGTCATCCTTGTCCGTAGGCTACTTTCACACAGACTGATCCGCTGATCCGTCTGCATAAAAGCTTTTTAGATCTGATTTTTCACTTTGTGAAAACTCAGATCCGACAGTATATTCTAACACAGAGGCGTTCCCATGGTGATGGGGACACTTCAGATTAGAATATACTAAAAGAACCGTGTACATGACTGCCCCCTGCTGCCTGGCAGGGCATGCCAGACCCCCCCCCCCCCTCATTTAACTCATTGGTGGCCAGGACTCCTGACTTTACATTGAAAGTCAATGGGGGACGGATCCGTTTGCAATTGCACCATATTGTGTCAACGTCAAACGGATCCGTCCCCATTGACTTGCATTTTAAGTCAGGACGGATCCGTTTGGCTCCGCACGGCCAGGCGGACACCAAAACGACTTTTTTTTCCATGTCCGTGGATCCTCCAAAAGTCAAGGAAGAACCACGGAAGAAAAAAACGGTCACGGAACAATGGAAATCCGTTTTGCGGACCGCAAAAAAAAAAACGGTTGTGTGCATGAGGCCTAAAGGAGAGGTTTGCACTGGTCAGAAGCAGCCATCTTTACATTATACCAGATCACTGTTACTTTTACAGCCAGCTAAACTATGGTTGGTTAAACTGCTTTTAAAATATGCTAGGAAATTACTGGAAGACATACTGATTAACATTTTAACCGGAGGTTTTTCATTTTTGCATTTTCATTTTTCTTCCCCATCTTCCTTGAGCCATACCTTTTTTATATTTCCGTTCACATAGCTGTATGTGGGCTTATTTATTGCGGGACGTTGTACTTTTTAATGCCACCATTAATTATGGCATAAAACGTAGTGGGAAGCGATAAAAAAAATTCCAAATGGGGTGATATATAAAAAAAAAAAAAAATATATGCAATTCCTCCACCGTTTTACGGGTATTGTTCCCACAGCGTTTCGAATGCAGCAAATCTGACCCATGCCCTTCGTTCTCTGGGTCAGTACGATTATAACGATACCCCATATGTATAGGTTTCTTTAGGTCTAAATTTTTTTTTTTTTTTACATCACCATATCCTGACCCCCATAACTTCTTTATACTTGTGTCTACTGAGCTGTTTAGGGGCTCATTTTTTGCGGAACAATCAGTAGTTTTTATTGATACCATTTTGGAGTGTGTGTAACTTTTTGATCACATTTTATAACTTTTTGGGGTAAGAGAAGCAATAAAAAATAAAATAAAAATTTAAATGGCAAACAGGCCATTTTGACCCTTTTTTCCGTTACGCCATTCTGGCGATACCGATGATGTTAATATTTATTTAGGTATTTATTTTTTAATTTACGGAAAGGGGCGATTTAAACTTTAAATTTTTGTGATGATTTTGAAGCTCATATATGAGACTATAAACTATGTTTTTTAGTTAGATTTTTTGTACTATCAGGGATTTTTAAAATGGGGTTTGGACTGAAAATTGCTAATTTGTTATCCTGGCCTGCCATCTGGTGGGCAAAATAAGAATTGCAGCATGAACACTATCAGCCTCGTCAGCGAGGCTCATAGTGTTCAGCACAACTACCGATGCCCTCATTGGCCGCAGGGGGTGGCTGTAGGAAGCCCGGAAGTGCGAGCTTCGGGGTTTTTTGCGCATTTAGATGCCGTGATCTCACTTAATCAGGGCATCTAAAGCCTTTAATTATCACGATTGGCATTATTGCCGGTCACGGTAATTAGCTGCAGGTCTCTGCTGTTTGAAACAGCAGAGATTTGCCGGCCATGACACCCACTGCACGTGAGAGCGGGCGCAATGTTCCCAAATCGCTCCAGCACCGTAAATGTACGGCGCTGGTAGTGAAAGGGTTAAAGGGATTTCTGGGTGTTTTATACTGATGAACTATCCTCAGGATAGGTCATCAGTATGTAATTTGTGGGGGTCTGATGCCTGGTACCCCTGCCGATCCACTGTTTAAAGTGGCCTCCTTGGAGCCTCCTATTGGATCGCAGCTGAGCCCCATTAACTTGAATAGGACTAAGCTGCGCCTAGGCCAGTGATGGCTAACCTCCAGCACTACAGCTGTGGTGAAACTACAATTCCCAGCATGCTTCATTCATTTCTATGGAGTTCTGAGACCAGCCAAGTAAGTGTACATCTTGGGAGTTGTCAGAGGTAAGCCATCACAGGCCTAAGCCATGTAACCGTTGGGAGTGATGTCACTGGCCTAGGAAGAGGCTGCAGTGTTCACCAGAGTGCTGTGGCCTCTTCAAAGGATGATCGGTGGGGGTGCCTCTGGATAGGTCATTGTTATAAACCACTTAGAAAATCCACACAGAATAACCCTTTCCAATAATGAAGAAAAAGTGAGCAGTAGCACCCGCTGAACCTCTCCATTCCTTAATAGATGTGGAAAGCTTCGATAAATGTTATCAGAAGCAAATTTCCTAACATCGTCACTTCTTGTGACTGGATATTTCAATTAGTTGGAGCATTAGCCACAAATGAGCTTCTTAATGAAGCCACTTATGGGCAAACACACTCCCTATGCATCTTACACACCCATTCATACAATTGGCCTGCTTTGTTGCATTGGCATTTTTATTCCCACCACCATACATTGTCTAGCTAGGATTTTATTATAACTAATTTTCAATGCTGGCCTCAGTCCTCTGAAGGTTATCTGCATCCTTGCAATACGTAATGATGGATCAGTGTGTAAAGGCAGTCTGTATATTCTGCAAACAGAAGAAAATTTGTGATACGATTGCTCATGTATTAGTTCACTACATGATCCTGACCATAGCTGTTACAATCCAGTGGTTTACTGAGCGGTTCCTAGGGCAGTATATCAAGGATCTTGCTACTTAACATGCTGCACTGGTTAACCGTCAGTTAGTTAAGAGGTTTCCTTACGGCCGGCTCTGTAGGATGATAGATTAAAAACAACATATGGGAAAAAACATATTTTAGGAACTCACCGCCTGTACATACGCATTTAGAGCCTGCTGAGAAATTTTGGGATTTTGGCCAGTGCAGAAGAACAGAGAGAGATAGGCATTGCCAAGGATATCTGGGAAAGCAAACAAAAAAAATAAAAATAGTACACAGTGCAGCATCAATAAGGAAACCACTAACGAACATCCAAAACTTCCCAGACCGCAGTACATAGGTGTGTTGTGGAGGTTGTTCATGGAAACACTAGCATGAAGTGGAAAATCTCAACATGGCCTAAGTCTAAATGCTGAGTGACAAAATATAAAATCCAAACAAGCACATCTCCACCTCCAGAGGGTAGAATATGTTCTCTTTAGGTACTTCAAAGGGTATTCCCATCTGAGACAATGGGGGTGGGACCCACACCTACAACAGAGCTGGAAAGGTGGTGGCTGGAGGAGCGTGGGTTTCCCCGGTCCGGCCACCACCGAGCGCTCTCCCCATAGTAGTGAATGGGAGTGCACCATGCATTCATTTCTATGGAGCAGACGGAAAAAGCTGAGCCAGCGCTTTGCTTTTTTTGGCAGCCCCTTAGAAATGAATAGAGCATGTGGAGTGAGGCTTCCACAACTTGCGGGGCTCCGTACTCAGTGTAGGTCTGGGACCCGCACCTATCAGACAATGGGGGCATATCCTAGCAATATGCCCCCATTGTCTGAGATGGGGGAAAACCTCTTTAATGAGCTTTTGCTGATCAGGAATGGCCTACAGGCAGCAATGATCCAGTGAATGTTCATTCACGATCATCAGTCCGTGTAAAAAGGCCTTAAAGGCTCATACATACAAACGTATTATTGGTCCGCATTTTTTGGAGTCAAAGAAAAGGCTCCCTCCATTATGTAGAATGGGAGTCCTAAGAACCCCATCTTAAAAGGAAGGGTGGTTACACACACGGAACACACCAGTCACTGTTCGTAGGACTGATGTAGATAGCCAATCATTGTATTTGACTATCTCTGCCAATCTTATGAACAGTGACTGACACTTTCACCAGTAGTACGCATACGTAACCGCCACTCTATTAAAAGACGGACACAGGACCCCCAGTAATCATGCACTTATCACCTATCCTGTGGATCGATACATGCATAAAACTTACACCAGGAAGTGCCATCTCTTGTATCCATTTGAACTGCTTGCTTGGCTTGCTTTACACTGTCCATGATATTTTGAGAATTTTCATCCGCATCTTGTGCGCGCTGTTGCCGCATCACCATTGAGAGGTTTCGCAGTGAGACTTTGTTCTTACACTTTAATATGAAAATGGAAGAAAAATAAGACTTGCATCTAAAAGGAGCGAAGATGATTATTA
The DNA here is from genome assembly GCF_905171765.1 of Bufo bufo. NCBI lineage: Eukaryota > Metazoa > Chordata > Amphibia > Anura > Bufonidae > Bufo > Bufo bufo. Next base: position 296,375,612 of record NC_053390.1, read on the forward strand.
GACGTTCTTATACGTCTTATCAATTCTTACATGATTCAGAGCACCCAAGAAGCAAGTCTTTGCAGCAGTCACATCCATTTTCTTCCAGTATACTTCTCCAAGCTGATTCCAAGCTTCTACCAGCCCCGGGTCCAATTTAACTGCCTTTGAAAGCATTTCCTCAGCTTCCAGGCAATAGCTGGGTGTGACATTCAGAGCCTTCCCCTTCAGCATTAGGAAGAAGGCCTTGTTCTTCCAGGCATCTACAAGAGAGAAACAGACACATAATATGAACAGGAGGACAAGTCTTCCCTAAAGCAGAAAGGCCGACATTGTTCTTCTTTACCATCAGTCTCATCCATCAAGGCAATGGTCCGCTTCATTTCTTCCTTCACATCAAACTGTTTCCGAATAGCATCTTCCACACTGTGGGTTTCAAAATAGTGGTCCCGAAAATGAAAAAGCTTCTCTACTAGCTCCTGCAATGGAAAAGTAGCTGCTGCAAGTTAGACGCACCAAGATACGCATTTCACAGATTGACAGAATTTCACATGTGTATCCTTTCTGAATGTTAGAGGTTTTCGGAGTTAAACACTCATGGCCTATCCTCAGCATCCCATCGATCAGCTGTTTGAAGAGACCATGTTGCTGGTGTCAGCGCTGTGGCCTCTTCATAGTATACAAAACACAGCGCTGTGCGTTATATAGTGGCTGTGCTTGGTATTGCTTCTCAGTTCCACTCACCTGAATGAGACTGAGCTGCACAAAGGCTATTTGACTGATCGATGTAATGTCACAGGCAGAGGATGAGGCACCGTGGTGGCCCGAGCACTGTGACCTCTTCCAATAGCTGATCGGCGAGGATGTTGGGAGTCGGCTGCCCATCAGACTGATATTGATGACCTATCCTGAGGACAGGTCATCATTATTTAACTATAGGAGAACCCCTTTAATCTGCACTATATTAGCGATACTGAGGAGAGTCACATGTGGTTTCCTGAAAATGATTGAGTTCTATACATTTTTTTTTTATCTAAGGCCTTTATCATAGGCCCTCATGCCCTCAACTCCCATCTGTATGATTCCTACTAAGCCAGAGCCAACAGTGGCTCTTCTGGCTCCTGTCCATTTGAGCAGCCATTCATTTCAATGGCCAGCATGTAGTACTACTTTTCCCCTACAGAGGGCGCTGTAGCGGAAACGTGAGGCCAACCAGAGCCGTCAGCAATAACTGCTGTTTCCTCTGTTGTGCCGACAGGTAGAGTACACTGTAAGCGAAATTCCTCGCCTTTCATACACTGTTTTTTGAATGGATAAAAAGTTCCTGCAGTTATTTTTAGCCAAAGCCAGAAGTGGATTCTAAAAAGGAAGGACTTCTACTTCTCCCTCCTGCTGGACCCCCAGATGAAGGTTCACTGAAACGCGCGTCGGGGTTGGCGCCATCCCGGAGGAGACACATCATGGGTAACTGATTCTGTGGATATAGACTTCTTTTGTACTTTTTGCCCTTGCACTTTATTCAGTTTTTCGCTTATTGGACTATTATGAATTGCTGCCATTGTGTTCTCTTCCAGTGATATCGCCATTTTCCCTGCACTTGTTTTTAAACATTTTATTTATATAAATTTTGCAAATAAAGGCTATTATTGACTTCATGCAGTCTGGCAGTTCTTTCTAAGTATTTGGATCCACTTCTGGTTTGACTCACAAAACTGCATCAAAAACAGCTGTGTGTGAAACAACCCTTGGAGTACTTTCACACTTGCGCTTTTCTTTTCCGGTATTGAGTTAGGGGCTCTATACCGGAAAAGAATTGATCAGTTTTATCCTAATGCATTCTGAATGGAGAGTAATCCGTTCAGGATGTCTTCAGTTCAGTCTTTTTGACTGTTCAGGACGGAGATAAAAAACAGTAGCATGCTGCGGTATTATCTCCGGCCAAAAAAACTGAACACTTGCCTGAATGCCGGATCCAGCATTTTTTTCTATAGGAATGTATTAGTGCCGAATACGTCCTTCCGAAAAAATAAAATAAAATGCCGGATCTGTTTTTCCGGATGACACCGGAAAGACGGATCCGGCATTTCAATGCATTTGTAAGACGGATCCTGATCAGTCTTAAAAATGCTATCAGTTGGCATACGTTTTGACGGATCCGGCAGGCAGTTCCGGCGACGGAACTGCTTGCCGGATCACTCTGCCGCAAGTGTGAAAGTAGCCTTACTGGACATTTTTGGGTGTTTCTAGAAGAGCTCAGATAATGGCCTTGATCCAGAGAAATCTTGTGCAGTTCTGTATTTACAAGGGATAGCCATTTTGTAAAAATCATTGCAAAATTAGTATTACACTCACCGGTAATCCGGTTTCCTGTAAGTCTCCATGACACCACATCCTTACACTGACTTCCTCTGATAGGACAGGAAAAACACAGAGGTTTAAATCCCACCCCTTCCCTCCACCACCAGTGTATTTTCAACGAAATCAGGATAAAGGGATAATAAGTAACTTAGATTTAAGAAACAAAATATAATCAATCGATATAGTAAAATAAATGGGTGGGAAGTATGTGGTGTCATGGAGACTTCCAGGAAACCGGATTACCGGTGAGTGTAATACTCATGTCTTCGCTAGAGAAAATGTCCAACTTGTAATGCTCGGTGAAGGCGTGTACTCTTTCCCAGGTTGCTGCCCTACAAATCTGTTGTAGAGAGGCTGACGATCTTTCTGCCCCTTGTAGAGTGTGCTCTAAGTGAAGAGGTGGTTTCCTTCCCTTCCAATTTATAGGCTTCAGAAACAGGCGCTTATCCAGCAGTAAATAGAACTTTTTGCCACTCTTACCTTTATTTGGCCAGCAAAATTGGACAAAAAGGTTCTTGTCAATTCTCCAATCCATTGTCGCTTCTATATTATCTTAGCACTGCCAAGTATTTAAAATGGCCTCTTAATCATTTTTGGGGTTGGCACAAAACAAGGGGACTATAATATCCTGCGATCTATGGAAAGTAGAAACCTCTTTTGGCAAAAAACTGGGATTTAGCTTAAACACTAACTTGTCCTGAAAAATACTAAGGAAAGGATCCTGAATGGACAAGGCCTGGAGTTCACAGACTCTTCTCGCTGATGTTATAGCTACCAGAAAAATGGTTTTTAAGGTTAGCCATTTTATGGAAATGGATACTAATGGTTCAAAGGTGCCTGAACTTAACCCTGACAAGACTGTGTTAAGGTTCCAAGGGGCTACCATATTCCTAATTGGTGGTCTAAGCCTGTCTGCTGCTTTCAGGAACCTGGCTATCCAGGGAAACTGTGCCAGACTAGTATTATATAAAGCCCCCAATGCTGAGAACTGAACCCTAAGGGTATTGGGAGAAAGCCCCAGGTCTAATCCATCCAGAAGAAAATCTAGGATCGCCGATATATTGGGCCTAAACTGATCGAACGAATCCCCACACCAAGAGGCAAATTTCCTCCAGACTTTAAAATATCCCTTATTTGTATGCTGTTTCCTGCTAAGGAGTAAGGTGGAAACGACTTTATTAGATAATCCTAAATTTTAAGAGGATGGATTCTTCAGAATCCCGGCCGACATCTTTAGGATTTTTATATTTGGGTGGAGAATGGGACCTTGATATAACAGATCCGATCTCAGAGGTAGTAGAAGGGGGGCTTCTATGCTGAGCGACTTTAGTAGTGCAAACCAGCTCCTCTTGGGCCAGAGGGGCGCTACCAATATCAAGGTACATTTTTCTTTTTGAAATTTCTGAAGGACCTTAGGAATTAGAAGAATGGGCGGGAATGCATAAGGGCTCTTTCACACCTGCGTTGTTGTGTTCCGGCATAGAGTTCCGTCGTCGGGGCTCTATGCCGGAAGAATCCTGATCAGGATTATCCTAATGCATTCTGAATGGAGAGAAATCCGTTCAGGATGCATCAGGATGTCTTCAGTTCCGGAACGGAACGTTTTTTGGCCGGAGAAAATAACGCAGCATGCTGCGCTTTTTGCTCCGGCCAAAAATCCGGAACACTTGCCGCAAGGCTGGATCCGGAATTAATGCCCATTGAAAGGCATTGATCCGGATCCGGCCTTAAGCTAAACGTCGTTTCGGCGCATTGCCGCATCCGACATTTAGCTTTTTCAGAGTGGTTACCATGGCTACCGGGACGCTAAAGTCCTGGCAGCCATGGTAAAGTGTAGTGGGGAGCGGGGGAGCAGTGTACTTACCGTCCGTGCGGCTCCCCGGGCGCTCCAGAGTGACGTCAGGGCGCCCCAAGCTCATGGATCATGTGATCACATGGATCACGTCATCCATGCGCATGGGGCGCTCTGACGTCATTCTGGAGCGCCCGGGGAGCCGCACGGACTGTAAGTATACCGCTCCCCCGCTCCCCACTACTACTATGGCAACCAGGACTTTAATAGCGTCCTGGGTGCCATAGTAACACTGAACGCATTTGGAAGACGGTTCCGTCTTCAAATGCTTTCAGTACACTTGCGTTTTTCCGGATCCGGAGTGTAATTCCGGCAAGTGGAGTACACGCCGGATCCGGACAACGCAAGTGTGAAAGAGGCCTAAACTAGGTGAGATGTCCATTCCTGATTGAAGGCATCCACCGCAGTTGGGAGATAAATTGATTTGCCGATTTTTACGGGATGCGAAAAGATCTATTGATGGCTTGCCCTACTTTCCTATTATCAGTTGAAATGCTTTTGGGCATAATGTTCATCCCCCCCCTGGGTCCAGAACATGACGGCTCAGGTAATCTGCTGAAATAGAGATTATATTTTGTTCCACCCAGGAAAATATTTTGCTTGCTAGAGTTTAAAGTGGATGGTGTCTCGTCCCTCCCTGATGTTGAATGAAGGATACTGCTGTTCAATTGTCCGAATAAATTAGCATATGACGACTTTTTGATAAATGTGAGGTTTTCTTCAGAGCTTCCCAAATTTCTTGTAGTTGCCTGAAGTTTGAGGATTGTTGTTTTATTAGGTGTGGCCATCTGCCCTGGTAGGATTCCTGCTGCACTAAAGCCCCCAACCCTGAAAGACTGGCGTCCGTGGTGATTACGAGAGGACGTTTTCTGACTCCAGTATACTTCCTTCGATAGACCACAACCTATGAGCCACCATTTTAGGGAGCATTTTACATTTCCTTCTAGAAAAATCTGTTTGTCTAGGGTCACCTGTGACCTGTTCCACCTGGATAGAATGAGTTTCTGAAGGGGTCTTAAATGAAATTGGGCCCAAGCAAACGCTGGGATACATGCTGAGAGACCTCCTAGAATCTTCATTGCATTCCTGATGGAGCAGAATCTCCTCTTTTTGAATTCTCTTATCTGGTTTTGCAATTTCCTTATTATGAGAGATGGAAGGAACGATCTCTGAAAAAACGGAGTCCAAAGATACCCCTAGAAACGTTTTCCGGGTGCCTGGGGATAGGTCTGATTTCTCCCAATTGATGATCCACCTTAACATTTGGAGGTGGTTTAGAACTTAAATGGATTTCTATTAGACTACTTTCACACTGGCATTTTGGCTTTCCGTTCAGGGCTCTCACAAGCGGTCCAAAACGGATCAGTTTTGCCCTAATGCATTCTGAATGGAAAAGGATCCGCTCAGAACGTATCAGTTTGCCTCCGATCAGTCTCCATTCCACTCTGGAGACGGACACCAAAATGCTGAAGACTCTTGGCGCTGAGGCAATTCCGAAAGGGAGACATACAAATTGATAATGTTGAATGTGATCCCTCGACTGGACTACAAATCTTAGGAATTTTCTCGATGTATTGTGTATCAGGATATAGTAATAAGCATCCCTCAAATCGATTGAGGCCATTACCGCCCTTTACTGCTGTTAAAGTTTCCATCTTGAACTTCTGATATGAAACATGTTTGTTCAAAGGTTTCAGATTTACTATAATTCGGGACTTTCCACTTTTTTTTTTATTTTTATTAAGAATAAGCAAGAGTAGTGACCTTTTGCCTGCTGATTTTCTGGAAAAGGTTCTATCGCTCCTAATTTTAGTAAATCTTCTATAGCTATCTTTAAGGTACCTTGTTGAGAGGGAGGAAGAGTGGTACTAACAAACTTTTATGGAGGGGAAGATTCTAACTCTACCCGGTAACCCTCTCTTATGATATTTAGGATCCACAAATTTGATGTCATCTGTTACCAAGTGCTTTAAAGGGAGCCAAGTCTTCCCCCTACTTGTATGGCGTCATTGTTCCGGATTAGAGGAGGAGGTTTCTCCTCTGTTATGGTTGAAAAGGAAATTTCTTCCTTTAACCCCTTTTGCATAACTCCACCTCCCCGTTTTTCCCTCATCTTTCCTTTGATTTAGATCTCTCATTTGGAAAGCCTTTCTTTCTATCGGTGGCGTTTTCTAAGATTTTGTCTAGATCTGGTCCAAAAACGTATTGGCAGTGAAAGGGGAGGGAAATGATCATGGTTTTTGGAAGCAATATCCCCTGCCCATGCTTCGAGCCATAGCACCCGTCTGGCTGTGATAAAACTGCAGTCCGTGCTGAAAGTTTTACGGATTCAGCCGCCGCATCCGCTAGGAAACTAGTTGCCATTTTTAGCAACGGAACGCTCTCCAGAATCTGATCTCTCTGCGTTTTATTAATTAGATGAATCTCCAATTGTTCCGGCCACAAATTAAGGGTTCTAGCTAAACAAGTAGAAGCTTAAGAAGGGCTGCCGTAGCCTCCCAGGTTTTCCTTAGTAGGCTCTCTGCTTTCCTATCCATGGGGTCTTTAAGCTGCGCTGAATCTTCAAATGGCAGGGCGGTACGTTTTGCTACCTTAGCCACCGGTGCGTCCACTCTGGGAATGGATTCCCAATCGGCGCAATCTTCCTCATTAAAAGCATAGCGCCTCTTGATACCCCTAGGAATGAAAGATCCTTTATCTGGCTTCTCCCATTCTCGATTAACCTTTGAATATTATCTGGAACTGGGAATACAGCCCCCCAAATATCTCTTCCTGCACTGACTTAGGCATCTCCATCTGTATTGTGGCGCTAATCGCCTTTATAAGCTCATCAATGTCATCCGGATTAAACAAGAAACGTTTATATTCATTATCTCCATCAGATAAGATAGAGACGATTACTCTTACCGGTAATTGGATTTTCCAATAGCCTCCACAACGGCACTCCAGGAGGGTGTCCCCGCCTCCCCAGGACAGGAAACAACGTAGAAGCTTAAGTTTAAAAGGCCCCCTCCCCTTACCAGCTTCAGTTAATGAGATAGGACTCGGTTAGTTAGTTGGTTCAAAACTGTATTGATAGAATGACAACATAACATGAGTAACATAACATTCCACATAAATTTTACCAGTGCCGTTGTGGAGGCTATTGGAAAATCCAATTACCGGTAAGAGTAATCGTCTCTTTTCCCCGGCGCCTCCACAACGGCACTCCAGGAGGATTAATAGAGAAATGAACTCTAGGGTGGGACTACTGCAGATAAAACTTTTCTGCCATATGATAACTCATGATTTCTGAGTATATCTAACTTATAATGTTTAAAGAAAGTATTTGGATTTTTCCATGTAGCTGCTGTACATATTTGTTCTACTGAGGCCGAGGCGTTTTCCGCCCATGAGGCCGACACAGCTCTGGTAGAGTGTGCTTTTATCCCCTCAGGAGGGGTTAAGTTCCTCTGTAGATAACAAAATTCGATGGTGTTCCGGATCCATCTGGATATAGTGCTTTTGCTTGCTGCTGATCCTTTGCGTTGCCCTTGATATTGAAGGAGGAGATGGTCCGATTTCCTGAATGTCGCTGAGATTTCCAGGTACGTTAGTAGACATCTCCTGACATCCAGGTTATGGAATTTCCTTTCCAGGTCTGAGGTTGGATTCTCACAAAAGGATGGAAGTGACACCTCCTGTTGGCGGTGGAACCTTGAGGCCACTTTAGGTAGAAACATTGGGGTATGTTTAAGAATAATTCGGTCTTCTAGGACTGTAAGATAAGGTGCTTTACAGGAGAATGCCTGGATCTCACCTACTCTCTTGGCTGATGTTATGGCCAACAGAAAGGCAGTCTTTAAGGACAGAAGTTTAAGAGAGATCTCTTCCAACGGCTCAAAGGGGCCCTCCAAATTCCGGCAGCCGAAAATATCGGCCGAAAATGCACCTAATCCACTTCGGCCGATATGTAACAATATGGGGTGTGGGATTTGTCACCCACCATCTGCGGGCGGGCGGTTTACTTTGTCACTGCATCTTTATTTTACCTTACAATCGTGACGCTCCAGTAACTAACAACTCTGCAGGCAGAGCGGAGGCCGGCGTAACGTCACTTACTCACGTGACGCGCCTGCTCCGCCTCCTTCATTCATAAAGTGGGCGGAGCAGGTGCGTCACGTGAGTAAGTGACGTTACGCCGCCCTCCGCTCTGCCTGCAGAGTTGTTACTGGAGCGTCACGATTGTAAGGTAAAATAAAGATGCAGTGAGTGATGCTGTGAGCAGCAGGGCCGGGGCTGTTATGGGTAGGGGGATCGGTCTATGGCACTGCTATGGGGAAAGGGATCTGTGCACTGTTATGCCCATAACAGTGCACAGATCCCCCTCTCCATAACAGCGCCACCCACAGATCCCCCTCTCCATAACAGCGCCACCCACAGATCCCCCTCTCCATAACAGCGCCACCCACAGATCCCCCTCTCCATAACAGCGCCACCCACAGATCCCCCTCTCCATAACAGCGCCACCCACAGATCCCCCTCTCCATAACAGCGCCACCCACAGATCCCCCTCTCCATAACAGCGCCACCCACAGATCCCCCTCTCCATAACAGCGCCACCCACAGATCCCCCTCTCCATAACAGCGCCACCCACAGATCCCCCTCTCCATAACAGCGCCACCCACAGATCCCCCTCTCCATAACAGCGCCACCCACAGATCCCCCTCTCCATAACAGCGCCACCCACAGATCCCCCTCTCCATAACAGCGCCACCCACAGATCCCCCTCTCCATAACAGCGCCACCCACAGATCCCCCTCTCCATAACAGCGCCACCCACAGATCCCCCTCTCCATAACAGCGCCACCCACAGATCCCCCTCTCCATAACAGCGCCACCCACAGATCCCCCTCTCCATAACAGCGCCACCCACAGATCCCCCTCTCCATAACAGCGCCACCCACAGATCCCCCTCTCCATAACAGCGCCACCCACAGATCCCCCTCTCCATAACAGCGCCACCCACAGATCCCCCTCTCCATAACAGCGCCACCCACAGATCCCCCTCTCCATAACAGCGCCACCCACAGATCCCCCTCTCCATAACAGCGCCACCCACAGATCCCCCTCTCCATAACAGCGCCACCCACAGATCCCCCTCTCCATAACAGCGCCACCCACAGATCCCCCTCTCCATAACAGCGCCACCCACAGATCCCCCTCTCCATAACAGCGCCACCCACAGATCCCCCTCTCCATAACAGCGCCACCCACAGATCCCCCTCTCCATAACAGCGCCACCCACAGATCCCCCTCTCCATAACAGCGCCACCCACAGATCCCCCTCTCCATAACAGCGCCACCCACAGATCCCCCTCTCCATAACAGCGCCACCCACAGATCCCCCTCTCCATAACAGCGCCACCCACAGATCCCCCTCTCCATAACAGCGCCACCCACAGATCCCCCTCTCCATAACAGCGCCACCCACAGATCCCCCTCTCCATAACAGCGCCACCCACAGATCCCCCTCTCCATAACAGCGCCACCCACAGATCCCCCTCTCCATAACAGCGCCACCCACAGATCCCCCTCTCCATAACAGCGCCACCCACAGATCCCCCTCTCCATAACAGCGCCACCCACAGATCCCCCTCTCCATAACAGCGCCACCCACAGATCCCCCTCTCCATAACAGCGCCACCCACAGATCCCCCTCTCCATAACAGCGCCACCCACAGATCCCCCTCTCCATAACAGCGCCACCCACAGATCCCCCTCTCCATAACAGCGCCACCCACAGATCCCCCTCTCCATAACAGCGCCACCCACAGATCCCCCTCTCCATAACAGCGCCACCCACAGATCCCCCTCTCCATAACAGCGCCACCCACAGATCCCCCTCTCCATAACAGCGCCACCCACAGATCCCCCTCTCCATAACAGCGCCACCCACAGATCCCCCTCTCCATAACAGCGCCACCCACAGATCCCCCTCTCCATAACAGCGCCACCCACAGATCCCCCTCTCCATAACAGCGCCACCCACAGATCCCCCTCTCCATAACAGCGCCACCCACAGCTCCCCCTCTCCATAACAGCGCCACCCACAGATCCCCCTCTCCATAACAGCGCCACCCACAGATCCCCCTCTCCATAACAGCGCCACCCACAGATCCCCCTCTCCATAACAGCGCCACCCACAGATCCCCCTCTCCATAACAGCGCCACCCACAGATCCCCCTCTCCATAACAGCGCCACCCACAGATCCCCCTCTCCATAACAGCGCCACCCACAGATCCCCCTCTCCATAACAGCGCCACCCACAGATCCCCCTCTCCATAACAGCGCCACCCACAGATCCCCCTCTCCATAACAGCGCCACCCACAGATCCCCCTCTCCATAACAGCGCCACCCACAGATCCCCCTCTCCATAACAGCGCCACCCACAGATCCCCCTCTCCATAACAGCGCCACCCACAGATCCCCCTCTCCATAACAGCGCCACCCACAGATCCCCCTCTCCATAACAGCGCCACCCACAGATCCCCCTCTCCATAACAGCGCCACCCACAGATCCCCCTCTCCATAACAGCGCCACCCACAGATCCCCCTCTCCATAACAGCGCCACCCCCAGATCCCCCTCTCCATAACAGCGCCACCCACAGATCCCCCTCTCCATAACAGCGCCACCCACAGATCCCCCTCTCCATAACAGCGCCACCCACAGATCCCCCTCTCCATAACAGCGCCACCCACAGATCCCCCTCTCCATAACAGCGCCACCCACAGATCCCCCTCTCCATAACAGCGCCACCCACAGATCCCCCTCTCCATAACAGCGCCACCCACAGATCCCCCTCTCCATAACAGCGCCACCCACAGATCCCCCTCTCCATAACAGCGCCACCCACAGATCCCCCTCTCCATAACAGCGCCACCCACAGATCCCCCTCTCCATAACAGCGCCACCCACAGATCCCCCTCTCCATAACAGCGCCACCCACAGATCCCCCTCTCCATAACAGCGCCACCCACAGATCCCCCTCTCCATAACAGCGCCACCCACAGATCCCCCTCTCCATAACAGCGCCACCCACAGATCCCCCTCTCCATAACAGCGCCACCCACAGATCCCCCTCTCCATAACAGCGCCACCCACAGATCCCCCTCTCCATAACAGCGCCACCCACAGATCCCCCTCTCCATAACAGCGCCACCCACAGATCCCCCTCTCCATAACAGCGCCACCCACAGATCCCCCTCTCCATAACAGCGCCACCCACAGATCCCCCTCTCCATAACAGCGCCACCCACAGATCCCCCTCTCCATAACAGCGCCACCCACAGATCCCCCTCTCCATAACAGCGCCACCCACAGATCCCCCTCTCCATAACAGCGCCACCCACAGATCCCCCTCTCCATAACAGCGCCACCCACAGATCCCCCTCTCCATAACAGCGCCACCCACAGATCCCCCTCTCCATAACAGCGCCACCCACAGATCCCCCTCTCCATAACAGCGCCACCCACAGATCCCCCTCTCCATAACAGCCCCACCCACAGATCCCCCTCTCCATAACAGCGCCACCCACAGATCCCCCTCTCCATAACAGCGCCACCCACAGATCCCCCTCTCCATAACAGCGCCACCCACAGATCCCCCTCTCCATAACAGCGCCACCCACAGATCCCCCTCTCCATAACAGCGCCACCCACAGATCCCCCTCTCCATAACAGCGCCACCCACAGATCCCCCTCTCCATAACAGCGCCACCCACAGATCCCCCTCTCCATAACAGCGCCACCCACAGATCCCCCTCTCCATAACAGCGCCACCCACAGCTCCCCCTCTCCATAACAGCGCCACCCACAGATCCCCCTCTCCATACCAGCGCCACCCACAGATCCCCCTCTCCATAACAGCGCCACCCACAGATCCCCCTCTCCATAACAGCGCCACCCACAGATCCCCCTCTCCATAACAGCGCCACCCACAGATCCCCCTCTCCATAACAGCGCCACCCACAGATCCCCCTCTCCATAACAGCGCCACCCACAGATCCCCCTCTCCATAACAGCGCCACCCACAGATCCCCCTCTCCATAACAGCGCCACCCACAGATCCCCCTCTCCATAACAGCGCCACCCACAGATCCCCCTCTCCATAACAGCGCCACCCACAGATCCCCCTCTCCATAACAGCGCCACCCACAGATCCCCCTCTCCATAACAGCGCCACCCACAGATCCCCCTCTCCATAACAGCGCCACCCACAGATCCCCCTCTCCATAACAGCGCCACCCACAGATCCCCCTCTCCATAACAGCGCCACCCACAGATCCCCCTCTCCATAACAGCGCCACCCACAGATCCCCCTCTCCATAACAGCGCCACCCACAGATCCCCCTCTCCATAACAGCGCCACCCACAGATCCCCCTCTCCATCACAGCGCCACCCACAGATCCCCCTCTCCATAACAGCGCCACCCACAGATCCCCCTCTCCATAACAGCGCCACCCACAGCTCCCCCTCTCCATAACAGCGCCACCCACAGATCCCCCTCTCCATAACAGCGCCACCCACAGATCCCCCTCTCCATAACAGCGCCACCCACAGATCCCCCTCTCCATAACAGCGCCACCCACAGATCCCCCTCTCCATAACAGCGCCACCCACAGATCCCCCTCTCCATAACAGCGCCACCCACAGATCCCCCTCTCCATAACAGCGCCACCCACAGATCCCCCTCTCCATAACAGCGCCACCCACAGATCCCCCTCTCCATAACAGCGCCACCCACAGATCCCCCTCTCCATAACAGCGCCACCCACAGATCCCCCTCTCCATAACAGCGCCACCCACAGATCCCCCTCTCCATAACAGCGCCACCCACAGATCCCCCTCTCCATAACAGCGCCACCCACAGATCCCCCTCTCCATAACAGCGCCACCCACAGCTCCCCCTCTCCATAACAGCGCCACCCACAGATCCCCCTCTCCATAACAGCGCCACCCACAGATCCCCCTCTCCATAACAGCGCCACCCACAGATCCCCCTCTCCATAACAGCGCCACCCACAGATCCCCCTCTCCATAACAGCGCCACCCACAGATCCCCCTCTCCATAACAGCGCCACCCACAGATCCCCCTCTCCATAACAGCGCCACCCACAGATCCCCCTCTCCATAACAGCGCCACCCACAGATCCCCCTCTCCATAACAGCGCCACCCACAGATCCCCCTCTCCATAACAGCGCCACCCACAGATCCCCCTCTCCATAACAGCGCCACCCACAGATCCCCCTCTCCATAACAGCGCCACCCACAGATCCCCCTCTCCATAACAGCGCCACCCACAGATCCCCCTCTCCATAACAGCGCCACCCACAGATCCCCCTCTCCATAACAGCGCCACCCACAGATCCCCCTCTCCATAACAGCGCCACCCACAGATCCCCCTCTCCATAACAGCGCCACCCACAGATCCCCCTCTCCATAACAGCGCCACCCACAGATCCCCCTCTCCATAACAGCGCCACCCACAGATCCCCCTCTCCATAACAGCGCCACCCACAGATCCCCCTCTCCATAACAGCGCCACCCACCGATCCCCCTCTCCATAACAGCGCCACCCACAGATCCCCCTCTCCATAACAGCGCCACCCACAGATCCCCCTCTCCATAACAGCGCCACCCACAGATCCCCCTCTCCATAACAGCGCCACCCACAGATCCCCCTCTCCATAACAGCGCCACCCACAGATCCCCCTCTCCATAACAGCGCCACCCACAGATCCCCCTCTCCATAACAGCGCCACCCACAGATCCCCCTCTCCATAACAGCGCCACCCACAGATCCCCCTCTCCATAACAGCGCGACCCACAGATCCCCCTCTCCATAACAGCGCCACCCACAGATCCCCCTCTCCATAACAGCGCCACCCACAGATCCCCCTCTCCATAACAGCGCCACCCACAGATCCCCCTCTCCATAACAGCGCCACCCACAGATCCCCCTCTCCATAACAGCGCCACCCACAGATCCCCCTCTCCATAACAGCGCCACCCACAGATCCCCCTCTCCATAACAGCGCCACCCACAGATCCCCCTCTCCATAACAGCGCCACCCACAGATCCCCCTCTCCATAACAGCGCCACCCACAGATCCCCCTCTCCATAACAGCGCCACCCACAGATCCCCCTCTCCATAACAGCGCCACCCACAGATCCCCCTCTCCATAACAGCGCCACCCACAGATCCCCCTCTCCATAACAGCGCCACCCACAGATCCCCCTCTCCATAACAGCGCCACCCACAGATCCCCCTCTCCATAACAGCGCCACCCACAGATCCCCCTCTCCATAACAGCGCCACCCACAGATCCCCCTCTCCATAACAGCGCCACCCACAGATCCCCCTCTCCATAACAGCGCGACCCACAGATCCCCCTCTCCATAACAGCGCCACCCACAGATCCCCCTCTCCATAACAGCGCCACCCACAGATCCCCCTCTCCATAACAGCGCCACCCACAGATCCCCCTCTCCATAACAGCGCCACCCACAGATCCCCCTCTCCATAACAGCGCCACCCACAGATCCCCCTCTCCATAACAGCGCCACCCACAGATCCCCCTCTCCATAACAGCGCCACCCACAGATCCCCCTCTCCATAACAGCGCCACCCACAGATCCCCCTCTCCATAACAGCGCCACCCACAGATCCCCCTCTCCATAACAGCGCCACCCACAGATCCCCCTCTCCATAACAGCGCCACCCACAGATCCCCCTCTCCATAACAGCGCCACCCACAGATCCCCCTCTCCATAACAGCGCCACCCACAGATCCCCCTCTCCATAACAGCGCCACCCACAGATCCCCCTCTCCATAACAGCGCCACCCACAGATCCCCCTCTCCATAACAGCGCCACCCACAGATCCCCCTCTCCATAACAGCGCCACCCACAGATCCCCCTCTCCATAACAGCGCCACCCACAGATCCCCCTCTCCATAACAGCGCCACCCACAGATCCCCCTCTCCATAACAGCGCCACCCACAGATCCCCCTCTCCATAACAGCGCCACCCACAGATCCCCCTCTCCATAACAGCGCCACCCACAGATCCCCCTCTCCATAACAGCGCCACCCACAGATCCCCCTCTCCATAACAGCGCCACCCACAGATCCCCCTCTCCATAACAGCGCCACCCACATATCCCCCTCTCCATAACAGCGCCACCCACAGATCCCCCTCTCCATAACAGCGCCACCCACAGATCCCCCTCTCCATAACAGCGCCACCCACAGATCCCCCTCTCCATAACAGCGCCACCCACAGATCCCCCTCTCCATAACAGCGCCACCCACAGATCCCCCTCTCCATAACAGCGCCACCCACAGATCCCCCTCTCCATAACAGCGCCACCCACAGATCCCCCTCTCCATAACAGCGCCACCCACAGATCCCCCTCTCCATAACAGCGCCACCCACAGATCCCCCTCTCCATAACAGCGCCACCCACAGATCCCCCTCTCCATAACAGCGCCACCCACAGATCCCCCTCTCCATAACAGCGCCACCCACAGATCCCCCTCTCCATAACAGCGCCACCCACAGATCCCCCTATCCATAACAGCGCCACCCACAGATCCCCCTCTCCATAACAGCGCCACCCACAGATCCCCCTCTCCATAACAGCGCCACCCACAGATCCCCCTCTCCATAACAGCGCCACCCACAGATCCCCCTCTCCATAACAGCGCCACCCACAGATGAATTTCATTCATGAAAAAGAATTATTAATAAAATCATTAAAAAAAAAGTATTTTAAAAGTATTTTGGCAAAAAGGCAGTTTCGGTTTCGGTTTTCGGTCAAGGGCATCCTGAATTTTCGGTTTCGGACCAGAATTTTCATTTCGGTGCACCCCTAGTAGAAATTACAGAATCTGATAGACCCCTTTGCTGTAAGTGGACCCGTTCACTTTCCATGCTGTTAAGTGAAGGTTTGCTACCTCTGGATGAAGTACCAGTCCCTGCCGTAGTAGCCCCAGATATGATGGGAGAGACCAGTATTGACCTGCCGACAGATTGTAGAGGAGGGGAAACCAGGACCTTTTGGGCCAAAAAGGAGCGATAAATATTAGTTGTGCTTTCTCTTCTATTATTTTCATTAGCACTTTTGAAATTATGTTGTACAGGGGAAAAGCGTACAGGAGATCTTTTGGCCATGGACAGGACAGGGCGTCCACCATCAGAGGGTGGTCCCTGTTGGAAAGGGAACCGAATAACTCGAGTTGTCTGTTTCTCTGGCTTGCGAATAGATCTACTTTTGGTAGCCCCCATTTGAGTGTTATTTGCCTGAACATGTTGGGATCTAGAGACCACTCTCCCCCTTTTAGAACTTCTCTGCTGAGATAGTCTGCTATTTCGTTTTCCTCTCCTTTTAGATGGACCGCTACCAGGGAATTTATATTCTTCTCTGCCCAGCTGAAAATTTCTCCTGTCAATTCCTGTAGCTTTTTGCTTCTGGTACCCCCTTGTCGGTTCAGGTAGGCTACGGTAGTAGCATTGTCTGACAGTATCTTTACATGACGGGTTTTTACGCCTGGAAGATGTGTTAGCGCCTCCCATACTGCCGACAGTTCTCTTACGTTTACCTTATGGTTTATCGGTCGCCAAAAGACTCCTTTTTGGAGGTTCCTTTTTATTTTCCACCATAGGAGAGATATTTTTACTTTTAGCGGAATTCCTACCTTCCTGTTTAGAGAGCCTTGTTCTCCGTCCCAGGTTTCTAAGAGGCATTTTTGCAAGATTCTCGTGTGATGTTGTGCCCATCGTACTGCGGGAATAGTGGATGTTAGATAACCTAACAGACTCATGATGTCTCTTATGGTTACTTTTTTTGCTTCGCAAATATTGGAGACTTTTTGACCTATATTTATCTGTTTTTCTAGAGGTAGGAAGGACATGAGATTGTGAGAGTCTAACAGTATCCCTAGAAACTTTTTTAGTTGACTGGGAACTAAGTCGGATTTTTGAATATTTATTAGCCAACCTAGCTCGGTCAGTTTCTCCTGCACCAGCTGTAAATGATCCCGGAGAACCTGAAGAGATGAGCCCGCTATTAGGAGGTCGTCTAGGTATGGGACTACCAGGATACCTTGAAGGTGTAGGAACCCTGTCACTTCGGCCATGATCTTTGAGAAAATTCTTGGGGCGGATGATATCCCAAAGGGCAGGGCCTGAAACTGGAAGTGAAGCTCCCGATCTCCTAGAAGGAGGGCTATCCTGAGATATTTTTGGTAGGCTCTGTGTATGGGCACATGGTAGTATGCGTCCGGAAGGTCTATAGTTACCATGTAACAATCTTTGGGTAGGAGATTTACTGTGGATCTGATCGACTCCATTCTGAATTTTTTGTAGGTCATATGTTTGTTCAGTTTTTTTAAATTGATTATCAACCTGAAGGACTTGTTGGGCTTTTGGATAAGGAATATGGGGGAATAAAACCCCTGCCTCTCCTGACCTTCTGGGACTGGTACAATGACTTCTTTTTGTAAGAGAGATGATATCTCCGACTCTAAGGCTTGTTGGCTTTCTGTTTTTTTTACTGGCTTGTTGATGAAGAAATGCTCTGGGGGAAGGGGGGGGGGGGGGTATTGAATTCTAGCTTGTACCCCATGGATATGGTGTTTATGACCCAAGGGGCGGACGAGATTTTCTCCCAAGCTGAGGTAAACTTCCTTAACCTGCCCCCTACTTGATGCTTGGCGTCATTGACTGGCCTTAGAGGTGGACTCGGGGTTAAAAAGAAACCCTCTACCTCTCCCCCTGGAGGATTGCCATCTATCAGTGTTTCCTCTTCTCTTTTGGTCTGTTTTATTGCCCCTTTGGCTACGAAAGGACCGACGTTGTTGGTAGAATTTTGATTCTGCTGGAAACCCTTTCTTTTTGTCAGACGCTTTTTCTAAAATGTCCTCCAGAACAGAACCAAAAAGCTTATCCCCCTCACACGGAATGGCGCATAGCCTACTTTTAGAGCTAGCGTCCCCCGTCCAAGATCTAAGCCACACAGCTCTTCTTGTGGAATTGGAGAGGGCCGCGGATCTAGCTGATAGTTTCACCAGATCCGCTGACGCGTCGGACAGAAAATTACTTGCCTGCTTAAGGGTAGGAATTGAGGCTAGGATTTCTTCCCTAGAAGTTCCCACAGCCAGGTGTTCTTCCAACTGGTCTAGCCATATTGACAGGGATCTTGATGTGCAGGTAGCTGCTATACTGGGCCTGAGCATGGCTGTGTTTGTCTCCCAGGTACGTTTTAAAAGCCCCTCACACTTTTTATCCATGGGGTCCTTGAGCAGGCCCATGTCCTCAAAGGGGAGACACGTCTTTTTGGAAATTCTGGCGACCGGCGCATCAATTCTAGGTGTTTTATCCCATAGAACTGAATCCTCTTCCAGGAATGGGTATTTCCTCTTAAAGGAGACCGGTATTAAATTCTTTTTCTCCGGATCTTTCCATTCCTTTTTAATTAATGCTTTGATATTATTATGGACGGGAAAAACTTTCCTCTTTTTTTCTCCCAGTCCCTGGAACATCTTGTCCTGCACGGACTGAGGCTCCTTGGTCTCTTCAATTTCCATTGTGGCCCTGATGGTCCTTAATAACCTCGCGGTCTCTTCTGGGCTACAGAGGGGTTTCCCTGATTCCTCCTCAGAGGATCCGGATTCCTCAAGAGACGCTCCCTCTCCCTCTTCAGAGTCAGGCTCAGGCTGATGCGACCCCTGGGATTTTTGCGAGGTGGAGGGCTGAGGAGAGCATGGAGGGAGTCTAGCAACAATTGCTGAATTCACCTCCTCTTTAATCATACCCCGGATGGATTCCAGAAGAGAGGGCGATTCATCCGACACTATCTTGTCCGTACACTTAGGACATAGTGATTTTTTTGTTTTGGAGGGTAGGGATTTTTTACACACAGCACATCTCTTTTTAGACAAAGAGTCCCCAGATCTTCTGGTGCTGGTATCGTGGCCCTGAAAGGTAATTGAATCTATTTTAGGGCATGTCCGTAATAGCTACACTACCACCAGCACCACTAGTGAGGGAACGTGGGAAATCGTGTGTAATATTCCACCCCCCCCTCCGGATTAAAACATAAGGGAAGGAGGCTTACCGGGCTCTGGGCGGCAGGATCCACAGGTTTGCGAGTCTCAGGAGCTTCCACGGGAGTCGACATGACAGCAAGTGAAGCAGGACGCCGACTCCTCGCTTCCTCGCTCTATATCCGCCAGTCCTCTGACGTCACACGCCACCGGAAGTGACGCCGAGGACTGGCGAGCTCACAACCGCCTGTGCGTGCGCATGCGCGCTTGATCCCTCGTTCCTTAACGAAGAGAAGGAACGGAGGCCCGTGGCTGCCTTCATAGACGGACTTATGCCTAAGGTGCAGGGCAGTCCGATACCCCCACCTCTGCACGGCCCTCCCAGACAGGGGAATCCTCCAGGCCGTGCGATTTACCCCCCACCATAGCAGGAGCGGCTTCCACACGATCCCGAGGACAGGAAACAACAAACTGAAGCCGGTAAGGGGAGGGGGCCTTTTAAACTTAAGCTTCTACGTTGTTTCCTGTCCTGGGGAGGCGGGGACACCCTGATGGAGTGCCGTTGTGGAGGCGCCGGGGAAAATATAGGATTTCCCATACGTTTCAAAGTGCGAGCCCTCCAAAACGTCCGAATCCGAGTCAGACACCAGATTGCGCCTATCGGATGATTTGAGGAGGGTTTTTAGGGGGGGTGACTCCCGGGAAGTTAGTGCGGACTGGACTTCTTCTTTAACTCATGTCCTGATATCCTCCAGGAAACTAGAGGATTCAGCTTTTACCACATTAGAAGTACATTCTTTACATAAGGGTTTAGCTCGTAAATTAGGCAAACGCTTAGAACACCTCTTTCTTGGAGCTGCAGCAGAATCCTTTTCTCCGTGAAGTATAAGAGAGAAGGATCAGCTAACCAGGGTATAGGGGCGATACACCATGTTCCTGATACCAGGCTACTCACAACTCCTGGATTTGTTGAAGGCTTGGCTCCAGAGCCCGGCGTGATTGGGGCGCTCATCTGTACCCACTCCCGTCCGCCAGCAGACACTGCTCTTCTCCTTTTGCAGAAGAATTGCGCTGTCTGGACGCCATTGAGCAGGTCCTGCGGTCTTGAATGTCTCCTGTGACCTGAGGCGCCCGGAGATTACAGCATGACGACCTCAGGCTCTGCCCCCCAGCGTCTGACATCACGCGCCGGTGGCTGGAGGGAGCACATCACAGTTTCGCTCCAGCCACCATCTTCCTTCCCCTCTGCATGTAATCCCCCTGGACCACAGCAGAAGGGATCTTCGCATGGGACAGCCACCATATGCACAGGCACCCAGAAGAGGAGGGAGAGCCGCACTCCGGATCCGACCTCGGCCTGTCTATGTGTCTGCACAGGTGGGCCCCAAAGAGCCTCCATGCACCTCTCCTGCTTCCTATCCTGGTAGGACAGGAAGAACACTGGTGGTGGAGGGGAGGGTGAGATTTAGGCTCCATTCACACGTCCGTGGTGTGTTGCGGACCCGCAACACACCCGCCCGGCACCCCTATAGAAATGCCTATTCTTGTCCGCAAGCTGCGGACAAGAATCTGACATGTTCCATCTTTTGCGGAGCTGCGGACCTGAAGATCGGGGCCGCGCTCCGCAAATGCGGATAGCACACTGTGTGCTGTCCGCATCCATTCCGTCCCCATAGAAAATGAATGGGTCCGCACCCATTCCGCAAAATTGCGGAACGAATGCGGACCCATTTGCAGACGTGTGAATGGAGCCTTAAACCTCTGTTTTCCTGTCCTATCAGAGGAAGTCAGAGTCAGGATGTGGTGTCATGGGGACGACTAGGGAAAAGGTCCTAATCTACTTGTGTGTCATCCATCTGTACGTCACACAGTAACCTACCCCCCGTGTGCTGCCATCCATCTGTACGTCACACAGTAACCTACACCCCGTGTGCTGCCATCCATCTGTACGTCACACAGTAACCTACACCCCGTGTGCTGCCATCCATCTGTACGTCACACAGTAACCTACCCCCCGTGTGCTGCCATCCATCTGTACGTCACACAGTAACCTACCCCCCGTGTGCTGCCATCCATCTGTACGTCACACAGTAACCTACCCCCCGTGTGCTGCCATCCATCTGTACGTCACACAGTAACCTACACCCCGTGTGCTGCCATCCATCTGTACGTCACACAGTAACCTACCCCCCGTGTACTGCGATCCATCTGTACGTCACACAGTAACCTACCCCCCGTGTGCTGCCATCCATCTGTACGTCACACAGTAACCTACCCCCCGTGTGCTGCCATCCATCTGTACGTCACACAGTAACCTACCCCCCGTGTGCTGCCATCCATCTGTACGTCACACAGTAACCTACACCCCGTGTGTTGCCATCCATCTGTACGTCACACAGTAACCTACCCCCCGTGTGCTGCCATCCATCTGTACGTCACACAGTAACCTACCCCCCGTGTACTGCGATCCATCTGTACGTCACACAGTAACCTACCCCCCGTGTGCTGCCATCCATCTGTACGTCACACAGTAACCTACCCCCCATGTACTGCGATCCATCTGTACGTCACACAGTAACCTACCCCCCGTGTGCTGCCATCCATCTGTACGTCACACAGTAACCTACCCCCCATGTACTGCGATCCATCTGTACGTCACACAGTAACCTACCCCCCGTGTGCTGCCATCCATCTGTACGTCACACAGTAACCTACCCCCCCGTGTGCTGCCATCCATCTGTACATCACACAGTCAGTAACCTACCCCCCGTGTGCATGAGAAGGCTCCTCTTCTGGGCATGCCCTATACAGTAAATGAACGATTCTCAGCAAACACAGAGGACTATCCGACCAGGGATGAACATGGGTGAATCACATCATGACCCCCATAGTGCGCCTTACAGATGCAGCAGGGGACGAGTGATGACATTTACACAGATGCAGACCCTGGGATCTCAGCTTACATACGTGCCTCTCTCTCCAGCCCTTCTCCTGCTGTTTACAGGCTATAGAGGTGAAGTACTGGTATAGGGGACATGACTGCTGCGCTGTATACCTGCACGTCACACCATCTGGAGACACTGGTACAATTTTGAATCATTTTGGACAGCCCTTCTAACGTTTATAGTTCCAGTATAGGGAGGAAGTGCCTATAGCAACTAATCAGTGTCTGAAAAATCAGAGCAGCGACCTGCGCAGAGGCTCCATGCTTGTTGAAAAGCCGGCCACACACACGTAAGGATAAGCAGGAAGGCCATCGTCCCATATTACTGCACCAGACGAAACTGGCCGATCAGGGAGGTATAAAAGTGTCAGATGATCGGCCGCATTCATCTGATCGTGCCAAACACTCACACTTCTCAGCCAAAAATCCAACCTGACAGATCCCATCGTTTGCATAGGACTGCTGCACGATTGTCCAAAAAAAAATATCAAAATCGGCCATTTTGGCCAACACTCGTGTGTGGGGACCTGACAGAGCGCCCTGCAGGATACTAGTATCCAGGATGACGTCCGGCACCATGCTGCCAGCAGCCGACAGTCTGGGTTGCTATAGCAACGGGCACCAAGGAGAAAAGTGACAGCAAACTGAGGGCTAAACTTTCCAGGGAGAAATGCCCAGCAACGCCAGCACTGCCATGTGCCCTGCACACTGGACACAACAGCCTGCGGAGTGCACGCATGCCCTCCTAGGCACCTCAGCACACGGTGCGTTACTTGCAAACCTCCCCAGCTAGTATATAGGTCACTCTGCAGCTCCTGGTAAGCAGAGCACAGCGTCCATTACTACTGGCAGAGGTGACAGGCACCCCGGAGTCCTGACTTACCTGCACTCTATCCCTCACTTCTGCTTCTGTTTCCGCTCCCCCTTCAGCCATAGTTTCCCGAGCTCTCCTTCTCCTTCTAGTCTGTTAAAGGATTCAGAGCTCGCTGCAGGCGGGAGTTTCGGCCACAGCGCCCCCTGGCGGCCAGGCGGAGCTTAGACAGCGACTTCCCCAGCAATGAATTCCTGGTGTGTTCCTAGCAAAGATTTCTTTTAGGTACTTTCACACTAGCGTTCAAGCTTTCCGGTATTGAGTTCCGTCCTAGGGGCTCAATACCGGGAAAAAACGCATCAGTTTTGTCCTAATGCATTCTGAATGGAAAGCAATCCGTTCAGTAAGCATCAGGATGTCTTCCGTTCCGTCCCTTTTACAGTATTTTCTCCAGCCAAAATTCAGGAACACTTGCCGGAATGCCGGATCCAGTGTTCCGTTAGATTTCCCTACCCTTGTCACTTCTAGCCGCACCGGACATGACGCGTGGAGGCGCAACAACGGGGTAGGGAAATTTCATAGCAGAGTTAGCTGGACACCGGCCGACACTGCGCATGCGCTGGTAGCCTCACCAGCGGTTAGGGTAGGGAAAAATTACGGGCCAGTGCTTTTTCCCTACCCTAACCGTTGTTGAGGCTACCAGCGCATGCGCAGTGTCGGCCGGTGTCCAGCTGAGAACATCCATCCGATCACCGCGCCTGTGCACTGGCCCGTAATTTTTCCCTACCCTAACCGCTGGTGAGACTCCCGGCGCATGCGCAGTGTCGGCCGGTGTGCAGCTAACTCTGCTGCGACATGCCCTCCTGAATTCATCTCCTAAGCCCCCTGCTCCATATCTTAATCAGAGACAACTGGAAGAGGAGGAGAGAAAATGGCCGCTATTGATGGCCAACTCAGACGGACTGTGGTATCTGTTATTTTGTGCTATGGTATTGCTGACCCCCTACTTTTGTTGCCCCGCCTCCTGTCAATTTAGACCTTCCTATAACATGGGGCCACTTTTAGGTAATTTTTCCAGGGCCACTTTAGGTTGCCAATCTTCCCCTCCCCTCATGAGTAGTGTTGAGCGAACTTCTGTTTTAAGTTCGGCGTCTAAAGTTCGGCTTCCGGTTAGCGGAGAATCCCGATATGGATTCCGAATTCCGTTGTGGTCCGTGGTAGTAGGAATCAATAATGGCCGATTATTGATTCCGCTACCACGGACCACAACGGAATTCGGAATCCATATCGGGATTCTCCGCTAACGGGAAGCCGAACTTAAAACAGAAGTTCGCTCAACACTACTCATGAGTGCTCCCCCTACAGTATGAGACCCCCCCCCCCCCCCCTAAGTGCCCCCATACACAGTGATGCTACCGTATTACCTCCCAATTAAATACCTATCCTACACATTCCCATGATAAATGGTACAGCGCATGTCTGCTCTGGTTCCCGATCAGTGCTGTCTGTGGCTCGGCACAGCAGGCACGATGATGTCACTTTGTCAAAGCTGACGACTCACTGCTTCACCAATGTATTCGACTATATTTGTATCCTGTGGATGCAGATACAGTTGAAGGGACCGTGGGACAGAGGGTGAAATTCAGGACGATTGGGAGGCATGGCCTCTCAGAACTCCCAGATCGGTCTTCAGAAAAGTTGGCAAGTATAAGCTGATTGCTCGAATGGTGAACATGTAGGATTTGTCTGGAGGGGGCTGACAGATACAAAGGAGCAAAGTTAGCATCACACAAATATGAGAGTGAATTCACATGCAGCAGATTTGTTGCAGAAATTTCCTCAACTGAAAATGGGATAAATGCATGATGGCCACTAGAGTTGGGGTCCTGAGTACCCAATTCCTCTTCACTGCACAAATGTAGGAGTTTGAGTGAGAGGGGATTACAGATACATGGTGTGGCCCCCAGCAATCAAGTATTTATCCTTGTGCAAAGGTTATAAATGGGCTGATCCCAAAGCATCCCCCTACTAGTACCCCTAGCAGACAGCTGTTCTACTCACCCCTTTTCTCCAGCATCATTCTCTGCGCGCTGGTCTGTTCCAGCAGCCATAACGGGCTAGTATACCCCACATGACTGTGCCCCCGGAGGACTAACACTGAGAACACTCCTTAGATGTAGCTGCCATACACCAGCATGGCACTGTGTAGGTCACAGTGTCAGTGATGTGCACGGCATGTCACCACTGCAGCCAATCACTGTTCATATGCCATACACCGGCATGTCACCACTGCAGTCTGTAAACAAGCAGTGGCAGGAGGACCGGACCAGTGCTGCAGAGAACGGCACTCGAGTAAGGCGTGACTTTAAGGCCTCTTTCACATGAGCGTGTCCGGATGCGTTGCGGCAAACCCGCGCGAGTAGGTACGCAAATGCAGTCATTTTTGACTGCGATTGCGTTCCGTTGTTCAGTTTTTATCGCGCGGGTGCAATGCGTTTTGCACGCGCGTGATAAAAAACTGAATGTGGTACCCAGACCAGAACTTCTTCACAGAAGTTCAGGTTTGGGTTCAAGGTTGTGTAGATGTTATTATTTCCCCTTATAACATGGTTATAAAGGAAAATAATAGCATTCTGAATACAGAATGCATAGTACAATAGCGCTGGAGGGGTTAAAAAAATAAATAATAATAATTAAACTCACCTTAATCCACTTGTTTGCGCAGCCGGCATCTCTTCTGTCTTCATCTGTGAGGAAAAGGACCTTTGATGACATCACTGCGCTCATCACATGGTCCATCACACGATCTTTTACCATGACGATGGATCATGTGACGGACCATGTGATGAGCGTAGTGACGTCATCAAAGGTCCTATTCCTCAAAGAAGAAGACAGAAGAGATGCCGGGCTGCGCGAACAAGTGGATTAAGGTGAGTTAAATTTTTATTTTATTTTTAACCCCTCCAGCGCTATTTTACTAAGCATTCTGTATTCAGAATGCTATTATTTTCCCTTATAACCATGTTATAAGGGAAAATAATAAAGATCGGGTCCCCATCCCGATCGTCTTCTAGCAACCGTGCGTGAAAATCGCACCGCATCCGCACTTGCTTGCGATTTTCTCGCAGCCCCATTCACTTCTATGGGGCCTGCGTTGCGTGAAAAACACACAATATAGAACATGCTGCGATTTTCACGTAACGCAAAAGTGATGCGTGAAAATCACCGCTCATGTGCACAGCCCCATAGAAATGAATGGGTCCGGATTCAGTGCGGGTGCAATGCGTGAGGTGAACGCATTGCACCCGCGCGGAAATCTCGCCCGTGTGAAAGAGGCCTAACAGTATTTTATCTTAGGCTAGTGAAGGGCCTGTCTAAGACTTTTTATTATCTCAGAGAACTCCTTTATCTCTGGCACAAGACAGATGTTTGCTTCACAAGTGTACCTGGCAGACAGTTATATTGTATACAGGCAGGTGTCTGGCAAATCCAAATATACAGACAGCTTTTTTGCACATGAATGTCATATTTTAATGCCTTAACGACCCAGGACGAGAATGCTCATCCTAAAGGGCCGGTACTTTTTTGTCCTACGGTCCTTCTGTTCCCCCATGTGCGGTGCCGCGATCAGCGGCAAGAATCCAGCTGTTACTGACAGCCGAATCCCTGCTGCATCCACCAGCATCGGTGATAGCGCAGATGCCGGTGGATTAACCCCTCATATGCCGTGGTCAGTGCTGACCGTGGCATATGATTAGTTTGCACTCCCTCTCCTTTGGCATCCGGTCCCCTCGCTGCGGTGGCGGGGACCCGATGGTTGCCATGGCAGCACCAAGCCATTCCAAGGCCTTGGGGCCCGGCATGTACAGGCCTATGAGGCCCAGTGTAATACACTGATAGTCAATGCAGTACAATACAGATGTATTGTGCTGCATTGAAACAGGGATCAGACCCTCTAATGTTGAAGTCCCAGAGTGGGACAAAAATAGAAAATTATAAAAGTGAAAAAAAAGTGTTTTTAACAATAAAAAAATTAAAGTTTAAATTAAAAAAAAGGTCCCTTTCCCATAAAAAGAGACATATAAAATTGTAAAAAATAAAATAAAAAACAGACATATTAGGTATCACCGCGTGCGTAACAACTTTCTCTATAAAAATATCACATGATCCACCCCGTCTGGTCAACACCGTAAAAATGTTTTATAAAAACTATGCTAAAAAAAAGCAATTTTTTATCATCTTACATCACAAAAAGTCATACACACCCCAAAATCATTCCAATCAAACTGTTATCTCATCCTGCAAAAAATGAGACCCTACCTAGGACAATCGCCCAAAAAATAAAAAAAAATATGGCTCTCAGAATATGGAGACACTAAAACATGATTTGTTTAGTTTAAAAAAATGATGCTATTGTGTAAAACTTAAATAAACCAAAAAATATACATATTAGGTATCGCTGCGTCCGTAAGAACCTGCTGTATAAAAATTTCACATGACCTAAACCCTCAGGTCAACACCATAAAAAATAAAAACGGTATCAAAAAAGCCATTTTTGTCACCTTACATCACAAAAAGTGTAATACCAAGCGATCAAAAAGACATATGCACCCTAAAATAGTACCAATCAAACCATATTCTCATACCGAAAAAAAAATGAGACCCTACATAATACAGTCCCCCAAAAAAAAAAAAAAAGGCTTTATTATGTAAAAACAACCAAAAATGTGTCATATTTGTTATTGTCGCGTCCGTAACAACCTGCTCTATAAAAATATCACATGATCTAACCTGTTAGATGAACACTGTAAATAACAAAAAATAAAAACGGTGCCAAAACAGCTATTTTTTGTTACCTTGCCTCACAAAAAGTGTAATATAGAGCAACCAAAAATCATATGTACCCTAAAATAGTACAAACTGCCACCTTATCCCGTAGTTTCCAAAATGGGGTAATTTTTAGGGAGTTTCTACTCTAGGGGTGCATCAGGGGGGCTTCAAATGTGACATGGCAGCTTAAAATTATTCCAGTAAAATCTGCCTTCCAAAAACCATATGGCGTTCCTTTCCTTCTGCGCCCTGCCGTGTGTCCGTACAGCAGTTTATGACCACATATGGGGTGTTTCTGTAAACTACAGAATCAGGGCAATAAATATTGAGTTGTGTTTGCCTGTTAACCCTTGCTTGGTTACTGGAAAAAATTGATTAAAATGGAAAATCTGCCAAAAAAGTGAAATTCGGAAATTTAATCTCCATTTTTCTTTAATTCTTGTGGAACACCTAAAGGGTTAACAAAGTTTGTAAAATAAGTTTTGAATACCCTGAGGGGTGTAGTTTCTAAAATGGGGTAATTTTGGGGTGGTTTTTATTATGTAAGCCTCACAAAGTGACTTCAGACCTGAACTGGTCCTTAAAAAGTGGGTTTTGGAAATTTTCTGAAAAATTTAAAGATTTCCTCCTACAGTTTTGGGGGTGCATACGCCAATCTTTCCACACTTTTGCGACTTACAGCGAAGTAAGTTGCTTGTGCTTTAATAAGCAATCCCACCCTCCGTGCCCCTGCGACGGACCACCAAAGACCCTTTTTTCACCATTGACTTTAACAGGGAAAATTTTTAAATCGCTCCCACTCGCACAGTTTTGAAGCTACACTCCCCAAACTCGAACCACATATTCTTGGTGTCAACCCAAATAAAAAGGTTAATTTTGCGGGGACACCCAAAAGTGTCATTCTCACAGTATTTAAGCCAGAGTACCCAAACTTGGCACAGTGGGTCATTGGGTGACAGGGGTTAAAATTGATAAAAAGTAGGCGGAGTCTACAATGGCCAATCAAATTTCAGCCATTTGTTTAAATATGAAAATTTAAAACTGCAGCTGCTCTTAGACTGTTAATGGCAGGGTCCTCAAACTTGGCACAGTTAATGGTCACTGGAGGACTGGGGTTAAAATTCTGAAAAGTGGGCGGGACCAAAAACAATAAATCAGATTTCTTTGATTGATTTAAATGGGAAAAATTAAAAATGCTGCCATTCTCACATTATTGATGTCATGGACCTCAAATATCACAAATGTGGTCATTGGGTGTTTCCACTTCGAGGTTAGAAAAAGTGGGAGGAGCCACCAACAACCAATCAAATTTCACTCATTGATTTTCAATAGAAAAAAATTAAATTGCTGCCATTTTTACACGTTAAATGCCATAATTCCCAAACCTTAAAGTGTTAGTCACTGGGTGACTGTGGTTCACAATTAGGAAAAAAAAGGGTGGGGTAACAACAGCCAATCAGATTTCAGCCATTGACCTTAATGAAAAAAAGAAAACTGCTGCTATTATCACAGTTTAAATGCCAAGTGTCCAAAACTTAGCACAATTACTCACTGGGTGACTGCAGTAAAAATTTAGGGAAAGAGGGTGGAGCCTAAAACAACCAATCAGATTTCACCTATTGACTTCAATGTAAAACTTTCAAATATTGCCATTCTCACAGTTTTAAAGCCAGAGGCCAATCACATTTCAGCCATTCGTTTTATATGGGAAAATTGAAATTGCTGCCAGGGTCCTCAAATTTGGCACAGTCAGTCATTGGGTAACTTGGGTTCAAATCTTAATAAACCAGGTTAAACAGACTTTACTTACATTTCTAGCGTTTTCAAGCCAACAGCCTGTGGTTTCTTCAGAAACTACACCACCTAGTTTAAATTGGTATTTTTTTTACAATTGAATGTCATATTTTAATTCCCAGAGATGAAGAAATAATTAAAAGTTCACTCCTCTAGCTTTCCACAATAGCAGAATTTTCCACTTTATTCAACACAGACACATGGATTACCACTAACCGCAGTGCCGTACCTGTACTTGCTGCGGTTGAAGATATAGGTGCAGCACAGCAATTGGTGGTTATCTGCATGTGGTTAATGTGGCTTTGGCTCACATGTAATAGCACCCCAAGGCCCCATGCACATGACCGTATCCGTTTTTTCGTCCGCATATAGCGTATCTGTAAACATGGATACCGTCTATGTGCGCTCCGCATTCTCCCGTTCTGCACGACCCGCCCTATGTTACAAATGCCTATTCTTGCCCACAAAAAGGACAAAAATAGAACACTTTCTTTTCAATTTTTGCAGGACGGCGGAAAGGACTTACGGATGCAGAGAGTACACTGTGTGCTGTCTGCACTTTTTTGCGGCACTACTGAAGTGCATGGGTCTACATCCGATCTGCAAAACATGTGGATCAGATGTGAACCAAAAGTATGGTCGTGTGCATGGGGCCTAACAGGATTTTTTTTCCCTCATAAGACAATGGAAACTGAAGTAGAGAACTGCAATAAAGCTATCAGACCAATATGCAATGTATACTTCTATTATGGTAGACAACACATCATCTTAAGCTCTCCTAGCTTACAAAATAAGGTTATATAGAGAAATACATAGATATGTATGCACTGTCATTGAAAATGTGGACACACTTGTTCCAAAAGATGCAGCAGTTTACATCCTCATAACTTTGAAAGCCCTAGATGAAGCCAAGTTCAGTCGGTCTGCCCTCATTCCAGGGGAGCCATGGGCAGTGTTTCCGGCATCATCACGTGGAGATGTACAGAAGAATGTCTGAGCATGGAAATCGCCATCCGATGACCTTAAAGGGGGTGTTTTCTCAGTGTGGAACATGTTACCTAAGGAATAAATCATTGTGATTAGTCACGACGGGGAGATGCTGTGACGGCCATGCGGGCATCAGAAGCGACTGCGGGGCCGGCGGGCGAGGTAAGTACAATCTGTGTGAGGGGCCCGGGCATTTGGGGGGGCATTATAGGGGTTGGATAACCCCTTTAAGGGCTCTTTCACACCTGCGTTGTTGTGTTCCGGCATAGAGTTCCGTCGTCGGGGCTCTATGCCGGAAGAATCCTGATCAGGATTATCCTAATGCATTCTGAATGGAGAGAAATCCGTTCAGGATGCATCAGGATGTCTTCAGTTCCGGAACGGAACGTTTTTTGGCCGGAGAAAATACCGCAGCATGCTGCGCTTTTTGCTCCGGCCAAAAATCCGGAACACTTGCCGCAAGGCCGGATCCGGAATTAATGCCCATTGAAAGGCATTGATCCGGATCCGGCCTTAAGCTAAACGTTGTTTCGGCGCATTGCCGCATCCGACATTTAGCTTTTTCAGAGTGGTTACCATGGCTGCCGGGACGCTAAAGTCCTGGCAGCCATGGTAAAGTGTAGTGGGGAGCGGGGAGCAGTGTACTTACCGTCCGTGCGGCTCCCCGGGCGCTCCAGAGTGACGTCAGGGCGCCCCAAGCTCATGGATCATGTGATCACATGGATCACGTCATCCATGCGCATGGGGCGCTCTGACATCATTCTGGAGCGCCCGGGGAGCCGCACGGACTGTAAGTATACCGCTCCCCCGCTCCCCACTACTACTATGGCAACCAGGACTTTAATAGCGTCCTGGGTGCCATAGTAACACTGAACGCATTTGGAAGACGGTTCCGTCTTCAAATGCTTTCAGTACACTTGCGTTTTTCCGGATCCGGAGTGTAATTCCGGCAAGTGGAGTACACGCCGGATCCGGACAACGCAAGTGTGAAAGAGGCCTAAGGCTATACATTAATACATTTTCCTAATGTTATATTCTTTATTTATTATTTATTTTACAATTATTTTCATTAGCGATAGCAAATCATTTTTCATGGCACAACGAGGATGGAGACTCAATGAAATCACAGGAACCAACACAGGTAATGCTTCTGGAGGCTGCCTGCACACAATGTGGATTACCTGTGGGATTTTCGTGCAGAAAAAACGTAGCACAATACAGTACCAGCAAAGTATATGAGATTATTCAAATCTCAAGTACACTTTGCCTTTTTCTTAGGTGCAGAAATTGCGGATTTTGAAATCTGCATCATGTCAATTGTTGTTTTTTACTTATGTGGATTTTACCCTTTTCAATGAAATCTGCACCAAAAAACGCATAAAAATTGCACACAAAAAAAAACTGAGCGAGTGCATTGTGGGAATCACGCTCTGTGTGTGAGCGAGATCCTCCGAAATTATTTATAGTGCTATGTGCCTCTGCTTGACCTTACTATGTGCCTTAGGCCTCTTTCACAAGGCCGTTTTTTTTTCCCGTTTTGCGGGCCGTTTTTTGCGGTCCGTATACGGTCCGTTTACGGAACCATTCATTTCAATGGTTCCGCAAAAAAAACGGAATGTGTTCCGTATGCATTCCGTTTACGTATTTCCGTTCCGTTTAAGGATAGAACATGTCCTATATTTGGCCGCAAATCACGTTCCGTTGCTCCATTAAAGTCTATGGGTCCGCAAAAAAACGGAATGCATACGGAAATGCATCCGTATGTCTTCCGTATCCGTTCCGTTTTTTGCGGAACCATCTATTGAAAATGTTATGCCCAGCCCAATTTTTTCAATGAAATTACTGTACACTGTATATGCCATACGGAAAAACGGAACGGAAACACAACGGAAACAAAAAACGGAACAACGGATCCGTTTAAAACGGACCGCCAAACACTGAAAAAGACATACTGTCGTGTGAAAGAGGCCTTAGGCAGAGGATCTCAATACCGTAATTAAACAGATCCGTTTTGATTTTGTATATGCATCTGCTGTCCGCATCTTTTACCTGCCCCATTGAAATGAATGTGTCCACACACGAGCCGCAAAAAATGCGACTCGGATGCGGACCACAACAACGGTCGTGTGCATGAGGCCTTACATTGTTTTTAGTGATGGATCCGTTTTTATGACCGGATACAAAACCACAGCTTGCAGCACTTTTTTGTGTTCGGTCACAAAACGGAATGCTGCTGGAGCGGAAGACATCCTGATGCATCCTGAACGGATCTCTTTCTATTCAGAATGCATGAGGAAACGGAAGAAAAATGTTGGTACTAAGATCTTCTGCCGGATCTTAAAGGGACACTGACAGGCCCTATAAACATATTTAGGTATTCCTATGCAGTCATAGATCTATTAAAGTGTATTCCAACGATATAAGAGTACCCCCTGTCCGCATTGTAAACCATGTAAAAACAACTTTATATTGATCTGTCAATCACATTTCTTTATGCCCAAGGGGCGTTTTTTCACATTTCTTTATGCCCAAGGGGTGTTTTTTCTCCTACCTTCGTGCCCAGCCGCGCCTCAACTGTCGCTTCCTAGCGTCGCCCAGCTCATTATTATTCACTGCGCTGGGCGGCTCATCGGCCTCAGTCGGACCATCTGCGCATGCACCGGCACCCCCCCAAGCCTGTAATTGAATCCAGCGCCCGAGAGAAGAGCGCTGGATTCAATTACAGGCTTGGGAGGGTGCCGGCGCATGTGCAGATGGTCCGATTGAGGCCGATGCCCATTAGTATCTATCGGGCATGCCCGGCAACTGACAGGATCGGGGAATGTAAGAGCCGCCCAGCGCAGTGAATAATAATGAGCTGGGCGGCGCTAGGAAGCGACAGTTGAGGCGCGGCTGGGCACGAAGGTAGGAGAAAAAACGCATAAAGAAATGTGATTGACAGATCAATATAAAGTTGTTTTTACATGGTTTACAATGCGGACAGGGGGTACTCTTATATCATTGGAATACACTTTAATAGATCTATGACTGCATAGGAATAACTAAATATGTTTATAGGGCCTGTCAGTGTCCCTTTAAAAGGACCTTTCATCTATTTTACTTATAGAAGCTAAATACCTGTACTTGCGCTGATGCTGCCACAAGTTTTTTTTTTTTAAACATCGCCCCTACGCCCCGCTGTGCCCGCCTAAAGTTTTTCGCACTCAGTATGCTAATACTGAGCATCAGAACAAGGCGGAGGAAACGCCAGGGTTTCTCAATGGGCGTCTCCTTCTCTCTGGCTGTGCCGTGATCCAATCACATCGGAGAGCGTCACAGCCAGGGAGATTTTTCCCGCAAGTACAGGTATTTAGCTCCTATAAGTAAAACAGATGAAAGGTCCTATTTAATACCGGAAAACAACAACAACAAAGCGTTACTTTCAGATTTTTACGCCTTAATTGTAGAGCAATTTTGGCGCAAAGTAATGCATCTTAGGCCCAACCCTCCACCCCTTCCTGCTAAACTCTAGTCCCCTTTCAACCATGTTGGAACTGAAACTCTAGATGCGCAAGATTGCGCCATTTGTGCTGTTTTTAGGCAGATTTGTGGAGCAGTGACATTGGGCCAAAGTGTTAAAACCCCCTGAATATGTGTCTAGATCAATGCGGTTTACAACGTGGAAAGGGTTGGGCACCTCTGCTGTACACTATGTCATTTTTATATATTGCTCCCTTCAAGGAAATGAGACATTGTCGTCCACTATGTACCTGCCTCTATAGCTATTTCTCCTTTCACATACACATACTATGTATTTCTTCCTCCCTGTGGTTACCCGTTGTAAATCCAAAAGGCCCAGACTGGTCCTGATGAGCTCTCTCTCTACGTGTAGAAGCCTCCCTATTCGTCACAGCAACATTGCGGAGTCGTAATCCGTCATACATTCCCTGCAGCTTATTATACTGGCGGTTCCGCTCCATCAGTTTCTCGGAAAGTTCGCTGTATTTCCTCTTGTATTCCTCCAGGATTTTCTTCAGCGAGTTCACTTCCCCCTTCATGGCTACTAACTCCGATTCCTTGCTTTGAACTTCATGAGCATAAAGTTTTTCCACATGCTTCAGATGCCCTTCTGCCTGGCTGTAGTTGTACTCCTGGTACAGTCGCTCCTGGTAAACCTGGATACAAATTCAAAGCACGGCCTGAGTGACAGGAGTCCGTGGCATTGGACTGTGCTGTTATCATTACACACAAGAAGATTTATGACTTATTTATGCAGTCCTGCCAGCTTTCTGGTGTAGTTGCATTACAAAGAATGGCGTAACAATGAAGCCCTCTGGCATTTCCTTCTGCAATTACCACCACAAGCAATGCGCTTTTTATTGAGGAGCTAAAAACATGGGGGCAGACTGATGAAACTGTCTAAAGGAAAAACTACCAATCACAGTGCAGTTTTCAGGTTTATGAAAGCAGAATACGAAATGAAAGCTCAGCTCTGATTGGTTGCTGACAAGAAAGACAGCTTTCCTATAGACAATTTCACCTCCTGACCTAGGAACATGCTAGCACAGGGATCAGCAACTTCCAGCGCTCCAGCTGCTGTAAAACTACAACTCCCAGCATGCACACTTACTCAGCTGTTCTTGTAACTCCCATAAAAGTCAAGGGAGGATTCAGGGAGTTGTAGCTTCAGAACAGATTGAGTGCTGGAGGTTAGTGATCCATGGGATAGGATAAACTGTAAGGCCTCTTTCACACGGGCGTGTCCGGATTAGGTCCGGATGCGTCCCGGTGCATTGCGGAAAACCCGTGCGAGTAGGTACCCAATTGCAGTCAGTTTTGACTGCGATTGCGTTCCGATGTTCAGTTTTTATGTTTTGCACACGCGTGATAAAAAAACCGACTGTGGTACCCAGACCCGAACTTCTTTACAGATATTCAGGCTTGGGTTAGTTGTAGTGTAGATTGTATTATTTCCCCTTATAACATGGTTATAGGGGAAAATAATAGCATTCTGAATACAGAATGCATAGTACAATAGGGCTGGAGGGGTTAAAAAATAAAATAAAAATTTAACTCACCTTAATCCACTTGTTCGCGCAGCCCGCATCTCTTCTGTCTTCATCTGTGAGCAATAGGACCTTTGATGACGTCACTGCGTTCATCACATGGTCCATCACATGGTCCATCACATGATCCATCACCATGGTGATGGATCATGTGATGAGCGTAGTGACGTCATCAAAGGCCCTATTGCTCACAGATAAAGACAGAAGAGATGCCGGCTGCGCGAACAAGTGGATTAAGGTGAGTTAAATTATTTTATATTTTTTTTAACCCCTCCAGCCTTATTGTACTATGCATTCTGTATTCATGTTATAAGGGGAAATAATAATGATCGGGTCCCCATCCCGATCGTCACCTAGCAACCGTGCGTGAAAATCGCACCGCATCCGCACTTGCTTGCGGATGCTTGCGATTTTCACGCAACCCCATTCATTTCTATGGGACCTGCGTTACGTGAAAAACGCACAAAGAGGAGCATGCTGCGATTTTCACGCAACGCATAAGTGATGCGTGAAAATCACAACTCATGTGAACAGCCCCATAGAAATGAATGGGTCAGGATTCAGTGCGGGTGCAATGCGTTCAACTCACGCATCACATCCACGCGGAATACTCGCCCGTGTGAAAGGGGCCTAAGGCCTCTTTCACACGAACGATACGGTGATGGCCCGGAGTCTCAAACTGGCTCCAATGCCCATCACTATCACTACCAATACAGGCCAGCGGGTGGTAGCACTGTACTGGTATATAGTAAATGGTGTTTTCTGTGATGGATAATTACCCATCACAGAATATAATTGGCAATCCAATGATCGCTAGTTATAGTCACCCAGGGTTACTTAAAAAAAGTAAAAAATAAAATTAAAAAATTAAAATATAAAAGTTCAAATCACCCTCCCCTTTCCCCAAAATAAAAATAAACAATAAAAAAAAAACTAACAGGCATCACTAGTTCGGAAAATGCCTGTACTATTAAAGTATAACAATATTTATCCCATATGGCGAATGGCGTAATGAAAAAAAAATAGCTAGTTTACCATTTTTGTCACTTCACCTGCCCACAACAATTGAATAAAGAGTGATTACCTAAAAAGTCACACACACCTCAAAAAGGTATCACTGAAAAGGACAGATCTCCCCACAAAAAATGAGCTCTCAAACAGCTCTGTACACATAACTACAAAAAAGTTATAGGGGTCAGAATACGACGATGAAAATGAAAAAAACCTTTTTTTTTTCAAGGTTTTTATTTTTTTCAGTATTAAAACGCAAGGAAAAAATATACAAGTGAAGGTATTGTTGTAATCATACTGACCTGGAGAATGAAAAAGGTCAATTGTGAGGCGGAATTGTGTTTTTTTTTTCTTTCAATTCCACCCCATTTAGATTTTTTTTTCCAGTTCCCCACTTCATCATAAGCAATATTAAATGGTGCCATTAGAAGGTACAACTTGTCTCACAAAAAAAACAAGCCCTTATATGGCTATGTAAATGGAAAAATAAAAAAAGTTATGCCTCTGGGAAGGCAGGGAGTGAAAGACGAAAACACAAAAAATGGAAAATCGCAGGGTCCCCGAAGGCAGTGGTCCCAACCACCAAGTTGCAGCCCAGTGGGCCAGTTGGTACTGGTCCACGGGGAGCGCCGTTGTTGAGCAGCGGGGACGGGAACTATTGGTTCCTGTGCCCTGCCATTTAGCCTCAAAGGCTGAAGGCCGCTAGGCCTATGAGTGTCACGAGGGTGTCGAGGACCACGCCTGACTCCGTTATACCCTGGGTCAGGAAGTCGCAGCGGTTGGCTGCACGCTCTATTTAAGATAGGGCTGTTTTCCTTATGGTAGCTTTCTGGGTTTGCTTAGCAAACCCTTTTGGCTCACTCAGGGATCCGTAGCTCCTTCTCCTCAGCTGTTCCTTGTCCAGTACTCCCAACCTCCTTATATTTCTCTCTCACACTTCTCTGGTTGCCAGAGATAGAGCTTCCTGCCTGGACATCTATTCTGACCTTCTGGAGCTGTGTTCGCTGGTAGTTGGTCCAGTACGCTACCCTCCAGATCCCTGTTGGACCTTTTTGGTTTATTGTGGTCGCCCACCTGGGTGTATGTGTTTGTATGTTTTGTCTGTCCTCTCCCTGGTGTTTCCCTCTTAGTGATAGTGGTGTGGACTAGCAATCCCACCGGCCTGTTCACTATCCAGGGCTCATATTAGGGAAAGCCAGGGTTTAGGCACGCGATCGCCGCACGGGTGAGGAACCCGTCTAGGGACGTCAGGGCAGTCAGGTGCCAGCCGCAAGGTGAGTTAGGGGTCACCACCTTTCCCTCTCCCTTGGGCAGGGCTTTCCCTGTTTTCCTCCCTGTGCGTGTCGTCGGTCATTACAATGAGGCAGTGCTAAAGTGCAGGAGGTCGCGATTACATCATCACGACCTCCTGCATTGGGTCACAGGCGGCATGACGACATCACACCAGCAGAGACCCAGCGCAGACCGCCCTTACCGTAATGCAGGCAGCCAAGGCAGCAGCGGGGTGGAAGAATGACAGCAGGAGCGAGGTGAGTATTTTGTTCTTTTTTATTTTGTTTATGGACACTACTGGGGGCACTATTTGTAAAGAGGCACTACTGGGGGTCGGGCTATATTTAAGGAAGCCAGAATTGGGGGGCAGTTTATATAAAGAGGTCACTAATGGGGGGCAGTTTATGTAAAGAAGGCACTACTGGAGGGGCATTATACAGGTGAAACTCAAAAAATTTGAATATCGTGCAAAGTTCATTTATTTCAGTAATGCAATGTAAAAGGTGAAACTAACATGAGACTCATCACATGCAAAGCGAGATATTTCAAGCCTTTATTTGGTATAATTTGGATGATTATGGCTTACAGCTTATGAAACCCCAAAGTCACAATCTCAGGTACCCTTTGCTCAGGGGGTATGGATTAATTAGCTGACTAGAGGGTGACACTTTGAGCCTAGAATATTGAACCTTTTCACAAAATTCTAATTTTAAGTTGCATTACTGAAATAAACGAACTTTTGCACGATATTCTCATTTTTCGAGTTTCACCTGTATGTAAAGAGGTCACTGCTGGGGGGGCATTATATGTAACGAGGTCACTGCTGGGGGGGCATTATATGTAACGAGGTCACTGCTGGGGGGGCATTATATGTAAAGAGGCCACTGCTGGGGGCATTATATGTAAAGAGGTCACTGCTGGGGGGCATTATATGTAAAGAAGGCACTACTGAGGGGCTTTATATGTAAAGAGGGCACTACTAGTGGGGCATTATATCTACTGGGGAGTAAATCGGGATGATTATTAAGTAGAGGCATAAAAGGAGGCACAGACGTGATCTGTGCAAGGCCTCATGCACACGGCAGTTGCGCGGCCGTTCCGTGCATTGGTGACCGCAATTTGCGGTCCCCAATGCTCGGGCAACATCCTTGCCGCGGCCGGGACGGATCGAGGCCCATTCAACTTGAATGAGTCTGTGATCCGTCCGCACCGCAAAAAATTCGAACATGTTCTATTTATTTGCCGTGTGGAGGCAAGGACAGAAACACCACGGAAGCACTCCATAGTGATTCCGTGGGGTTCCATGCCTCCATTCAACACCGCAGCTGTGAATGGGTCCGCATCCGTGATGCAGGGAGCACACAGCCGATGCCTGCATATTGCGCACCCGCTGTTTGCGGGCACAATATGGCCACAGCCGGGCAATGGCTGTGTGCATGAGGCCCAAGTATGAAGAAAAATATATATATATATATATATATATATATATATATATAATTTAACTCACCTTAATCCACTTGCTCGCGCAGCCCGGCTTCTCTTCTGTCTTCTTCTTTGCTGTGTACAGGAAAAGGACCTGTGGTGACGTCACTCCGGTCATCACATGGTCCATCACCATGGTAAAAGATCATGTGATGGACCATGTGATGACAGGAGTGACGTCACCACAGGTCCTTTTCCTGTACACAGCAAAGAAGAAGACAGAAGAGAAGCGCTATTGTACTATGCATTCTGTATTAAGAATGCTATTATTTTCCCTTATAACCATGTTATAACCAGGCCCGTTTGAAACCAGCCTTATTATTGGCAATATTGTATTTTGTTATGTGTGTGACTAACCTCTGCTACATCACTCACCCCGACAAGCCCCAACCCCCCAGTCCGCGGGAAAAATGTCTTGCATGAAACCGGTCCCTGGTGCAAAAAAGGTTGGGGACCACTGCCCTAAGGGACAATCACAAAACATTTGGGCTTACACTACATATATGCGCCTTTTGTACATCAGAGAACTATCATACAATAAATGATAAATGCTCACAATTGTTTTTTGGGGAGAATGCGCTACCTCACAGAAGCACTGCTAATACAGACAAGTACAGTATGTTGCCGTGTGTATAAGCCCTATGCTTCCCTTGAATTTATATTTAATATATAATTCAATGATTTGGGCACTTTTGAGCATGAAAATGATGATAAAGTCCACCACACGTAGGCCTCATTCACATATCTGTGTCTATTTGATGTCCGTGAAAAAATCTGTCTGTGTTTCCTCTGCGAAGATGTCTGCGAAGTATCCTTGTGTCTGTTTTTGCCCTCCGTATGTCATCCTTTTTCCACGAACGCTGCTCATATGAAAATTTATTTCAAAAGCATTTCCTCAGTGGTCAGTGAAAAACGCACATAACACGGATACCATCCATGTTGTGTCTGTGATTTTCCCGGACCCATAGACTTCAATGGGCGTGTTCGGTCCACATCACTGACAAAACTAGTGCATGCCTCTGTGATTGTGTCACTGAGCCATGGTCAGTAAAAAAATACTGATGTGTGAACATATTAAAATCAATGGGTGTGTGTGTTGTCCTCAGAAAATGCGCACAGCACACGTCAGTGAAAAATGGAAATGTGTATGAGGCCTAATAGGTTTTTGAGTATTTATAGTTCATATGGTGACTTGTTCTCTCTTACCTGGTAAGTCCAGAATGCCAGTGCTCGAGAGCATATGTCTAGAACGGTCTCTGGACGTAGCCCTGCCAGCATCATGGCTTTATGTTCTTCTGCAGGGTTAAGCTCAGTGCGCACGATATCCAGTTTACTAGAAAGAGTGCTGCTGCAGGCTGGGCAAATAGTAGGGGACCGACTGAATTCTCCACTGCCATGCTGGTCACAGAAAATATGTGAACAAGCTGTGACCCAGGCACGACCAGATAACTTTGCCCGGCATTTGGGAAAGTTGCACAGTAAGAGATCATCACATACTGCCATAGCTGCTAGAAAGACACACCTAAAAAATATAAATGTATAAACTGTGCTTTAGTTGGTAGGACAAAACAGTAAACATTATATGTCAAATCAGTTTATTCTTAAAGGGGTTATCCCATCATAATGATCACTGTTAAATCTGTTAATGATTTGACAGTGATCATTTTTGTAAATATACTTTATTAACAAATTCCCACCGATTA
The DNA here is from genome assembly GCF_905171765.1 of Bufo bufo. Classification (NCBI taxonomy): domain Eukaryota; kingdom Metazoa; phylum Chordata; class Amphibia; order Anura; family Bufonidae; genus Bufo; species Bufo bufo. The sequence goes on from NC_053390.1 coordinate 296,416,779, forward strand.
GGAGAAAATTCATCCCCACTTACCTTATTGTTGTGACTCGGTCTCCCTTGGTTACGACCACCGCTCTTCCGCAAAATCCCGATGGTCACGCTTGCCCAGAAGACTTCTTCTTTTCTCCCGGCCGGGCCACTCGCTGTCCTGAACGCGCACGCTGCCGCGCATGCGCGACGGTGACTTCTTCCCGGCCAGAATAGTACAGAGCTGCGAACGCGCACGCCGGCTCTGTACTATACGCGTTCAGTCCAGCGCGCGGCCCGGCCGGGAGAAGACTTCAATCAAGATGAAGCCCGCCCCCAGCCAGAATCCAGGAAGTGAACGCGCGGTGGCAGCAGGTAAGTATGAAACTGCTAAGTGGGATAACCCCTTTAAAGGAGTTTTCAGTGACGTTTTAACTGAAGCCTGCAGGCTCGCCTTCACTGTGGGGAGAACCATACTTACCTTTCCCTTGCAGCTCTCATCCTGGTTCGTGGCTTTTTTACTTCCTCCCTGGCATGGGCATGATCACATGTTCCGCTGCAGCCAATGACTGGCTTCAGCAGATCATGTGACCTTGTCCATGTCAGGGAGGAAGTAAACAAGCCAGGATCAGAAGACTGACACGCGGGTAAAGGTGCGCAGGATAAGGGCCCATTCACACAACCGTATTTTTTGAGTCTGCATCCATTTTGCAATTTTGCGGATCGAATCCGGACCCATTCATTTCAATTGGGCCGCAAAAGATGCGTACAGCACCTGCACTGCCGTTCCATATCCCGGAAAAGAAGATAGAACATGTTCTATTCTTGTCCGTATTTGTGGACAAGAATTGGCATTTCTATTTCACCTCTGGGACCCGAACCTAGCTCTAGAATAGGGGTCCACCGAACACATACCACTGCCCACTACATCCAGGCTGTGAGAGGTGTCTCGGTTTATAGAGTAAATGTTTTTTATTTTTTCCCCATAAATAAATAGTACAGGCAAATTGGCATATAATTTATTCTCCCGAAGGATCGTCAAAACCTGTCTCACGTGATCCTGATGGGTCTTCAGATCAGGAGAGTAAATTAGAATGTCATCCAAGTAAACTACTACGAACCTTCCCACAAAATGATGGAAAATGTCATTGACGAATCGCTGAAATACCGCTGGCGCATTAGTTAACCCAAAAGGCATAACCAGATTCTCGAAATGACCCTTGTGCGTGTTGAAGGCCGTTTTCCACTCATCCCTTTCCTTGATTCTGATCAGATTGTAGGCCCCTCTTAAATCCAACTTGGAGAACACCTTGGCTCCAACAATCTGATCAAAAAGATCAGAGATCAAAGGAAGGGGATACGGATCACGGACCGTAATGCGGTTCAATTCCCGGAAATCCAAACAAGGTCTCAGTGATCCATCCTTTTTCTTTACAAAGAATAAACCCACTGCCACTGGAGACTTAGATGGCCTAATATGACCTTTTGCCAAACTCTCTGCAATATACTTCCGCATGACCTCTCTTTCAGGTTGAGAAAGATTGTAAAGCCGAGACTTTGGCAACTTAGCCCCTGGGATGAGATTAACTGGACAATCATAGTCACGATGAGGGGGCAATTCCTGAGCCCCACCCTCCGAAAAGACATCCGCAAAATCTGAGAGATACTGAGGTAAAGCCGTAGTAGACACACCAGAGATAGATGTGCCAAGACAATTATCCGAACAAAATTCACTCCAACCAATGATCTGTCTTGCTTGCCAATCTATAATTGTAATCTAAATTATGTTTTGTAAACCACGGTAACCCTAAGACTATAGTAGCGGGCAAGTCCTTCATGACAAAACAAGACATGATCTCAACATGTGAATCACCCACCCTTAACAGAATACCATGAGCAATATGAGACTCCTTTGAGAAACAGGGGAAGAATCAATTGCGAAAACCGGAATCTCTCTTTCTAAAGTGCAAGTACTTTGACCCAGATTTTGAAGAAAAAGAAAATCAATAAGGTTTACGCCAGCACCACAGTCAATGAATACTTCAACAAAAAAAATTCTTGAGTCTAGCGCCACCATAGCTGGAAGGAGAAAATGAGTATTACAGGGAGCTTGCATACCTGCTTGCTCCACCACCCCATTCACACTACCAAGAGTCCAGGATGTTTCTTTTTTCTCTTTAAGTAAACCTCTTTGTGATTCTTTCTCATCAACATGCGGTTGAACAAAAGGACAAAAAATAAAATGACCACTTTTTCCACAGTAATAACATAGTTTATGCAACCTCCTAAAGTTCCTACTACCAGAACGAATAGATACCTGACCCAGCTGCATGGGTTCCTCCCCTACCCCAGAGTTACCTGTCATATCACCCTGGGGAGCAGGTGAGACGAAACCACTCACAGAAGGGATCCCTTGCGCGGAGGGAACCTTACACCTCTCTCTAATACGTCTATCTAACCGTACTGCCAAAGACATAGCATTCTCCAATGTATCCGGGTACTCATGAAAAGCTAGGGCATCTTTCAATTTCTCAGATAACCCCTGACAAAACTGACTACGTAACGCGGGGTCATTCCACTCTGACTCGGTAGCTCATCTCCTAAACTCAACGCAGTAAGCCTCTGCAGTATGTTCACCTTGTAATAAATTACGCAATTTAGATTCCGCCATCAAGACCCGATCTGGATCATCATATATTAATCCCAAGGCTGGTCTGAAGAATCTCTCTGCACTACAGCAACATCGAGCAGCCATCCATCGGGACAGGTACTAACTATTATTATTTTCTACGTTTCACTTTTCTCGATTTCAGCGCTGGTAACGCAATTATCTTTATACATATATGCATGTTTATTTGGATCGGGGCAGCCGTCATCCTTTAGGTATTTAGCAGCGGCTCTGTGCACCAATTGTTCACAGAGACAGGAAAGTGATTCATTGAGAGCGCAGGTACAATCACTTTATCTAGAAAAATAAAAAAGGTATAGCTCTTGGAATGTGACAATGAAATTTTTTTTTGGGTCACTAGGTCCCAAAACAGGCTGGTCACTATAGGGTCAAGCACCAGTGATTACTATTTTTATTTTTTCATTTTTGAACATTGCTGCTGCCAGTAATTTGTTTAAAGAGTAACTAAACTTTTATTCAACTTTTTTTTTTAAATGCCCCAAATGCCCTAAAAATCTTTTTTCGAATATACTTTATTAATTGATTTTGACTTTTTACTAAAGAAATTTGCACCTAAAGTTCTGAATCCAAACGCGCTTTAAAGAGGACTTTTCACCACTCCTGATATGTTTGTTTTAAAACTTTCATGCATTCCCCGTGTAATAACAATTCTGGAGCATCTATTCTTTTTACTCTATGTTGTGAATTGCTATTAGCCTTCAGTAAGGGTACAGAGGAGATGTAACCAGTTATGGGGATGTACCTGCACAGTCTGAAAATGGCAGCACTGATTGGATAGAGTCAGACTGTGCAGGTACACCAGTAATTTGACAATACGTATAAAAAAAAGTCCAGCTCACTCAATCAACCTGGATCACCCGCGTGCACGGAACAGGCAGGTGAGCCTCGATAGCATAAATTATAAAACAAAGTTCCAGCACTCACATTTTCTTTGGTAGCTAAAATCCTTGTCTTTATTCAGGCAGTAGAAACAATGTACAGGACATGCACCCACTAGTGTAGCAACACTGACGCGTTTCGAACAAAGTTCTTATTCTTAACTGTGAGCAGTGTCTTTTCCAGAGATTAAATACTGGACTGGAAACACAGACCTATGTGTATAACACTAACAATCCATTCTCGGAGTACATAGTGTGGTATGGCAGGTACATCGACGATATGCTCCTCACCTGGAGCGGCGATGTACCTGCCATACAACAATTTATGCAGTATCTCAAGAGTAATCCTTATAGTTTACATTTTACCTACACTGAGAACCAACATTGTGTTAACTTTCTGGATCTTAAACTCTCGGGAATACCAGGACACATTATACAAACAGAAACATTTCGCAAAGAAGTGACGGGAAATACGATTTTACGTGGGGACAGTCACCACCCAGCCCACACGATTAAATCGATCCCTGTGGGAGAGTTCACACGTGCCCATAGAAATTGCAGCACACTTGCGGCTTTTGAAAGGGAAATCCAGATTGTTAAAATGCGGTTAGCACAAAGAGCTTATCCTGGGTGGATGATATCTAGAGGTCTGGCAATTGCCAGACATAAAACTAGAAGGGGACTTTTGTTCCCCTCACAGGGTCTTTCTTCTAAGGACAAGAATATAAATAAGGGGAAAAAGAAATACAAAGGGGCGAATGATTGTGAGGACATCAGCAATAGGAACACAAATAGCTCTGACAGATACAAGAGTTGATCAATGTGAAACGAAGGAGGATATACTCTTGTCTTAACGTACAGCAAGCAGTTTGAAATAATTCAACAAACAATTAAAAAATATTTCCCAATACTGTATGATGATGACGCACTTTTGCTGTAGGTTGAGACAAGGATGTAGGATTGTTTCTAGAAGATCTCGAACTATAGGGAACAATTTATCCCCCTCTTTGTATATACAACGGGTTAAACAACAGGACGATACATGGCTTACTTACAAAGGTTTCACCAGGTGTGGCAGTTATGTAGTGAATACGAAAACTTTCCAGAATGCGAATACTTCTCATATATACTCTATTAACCACTTCAGCCCCCAGTGCTTAAACACCCTGAAAGACCAGGCCACTTTTTACACTTCTGACCTACACTACTTTCACCGTTTATTGCTCGGTCATGCAACTTACCACCCAAATGAATTTTACCTCCTTTTCTTCTCACTAATAGAGCTTTCATTTGGTGGTATTTCATTGCTGCTGACATTTTTACTTTTTTTGTTATTAATCGAAATTTAACGATTTTTTTGCAAAAAAATGACATTTTTCACTTTCAGTTGCAAAATTTTGCAAAAAAAACGACATCCATATAGAAATTTTGCTCTAAATTTATAGTTCTACATGTCTTTGATAAAAAAAAAATGTTTGGGTAAAAAAAAAATGGTTTGGGTAAAAGTTATAGCGTTTACAAACTATGGTACAAAAATGTGAATTTCCGCTTTTTGAAGCAGCTCTGACTTTCTGAGCACCTGTCATGTTTCCTGAGGTTCTACAATGCCCAGACAGTACAAACACCCCACAAATGACCCCATTTCTGAAAGTACACACCCTAAGGTATTCGCTGATGGGCATAGTGAGTTCATAGAACTTTTTATTTTTTGTCACAAGTTAGCGGAAAATTATGATTTTTTTTTTTTTTTTCTTACAAAGTCTCATATTCCACTAACTTGTGACAAAAAATAAAAAGTTCTATGAACTCACTATGCCCATCAGCGAATACCTTGGGGTCTCTTCTTTCCAAAATGGGGTCACTTGTGGGGTAGTTATACTGCCCTGGCATTCTAGGGGCCCAAATGTGTGGTAAGGAGTTTGAAATCAAATTCTGTAAAAAATGACCTGTGAAATCCGAAAGGTGCTCTTTGGAATATGGGCCCCTTTGCCCACCTAGGCTGCAAAAAAGTGTCACACATCTGGTATCTCCGTACTCAGGAGAAGGTGGGGAATGTGTTTTGGGGTGTCATTTTATATATACCCATGCTGGGTGAGAGAAATATCTTGGCAAAAGACAACTTTTCCCATTTTTTTATACAAAGTTGTCATTTGACCAAGATATTTATCTCACCCAGCATGGGTATATGTAAAAAGACACCCCAAAACACATTCCTCAACTTCTCCTGAGTACGGGGATACCAGATGTGTGACACTTTTTTGCAGCCTAGGTGGGCAAAGGGGCCCATATTCCAAAGAGCACCTTTCGGATTTCACTCCTCATTTTTTCCTGAATTTGATTTCAAACTCCTTACCACACATTTGGGCCCCTAGAATACCAGGGCAGTATAACTACCCCACAAGTGACCCCATTTTGGAAAGAAGACACCCCAAGGTATTCCGTGAGGGGCATGGCGAGTTCCTAGAATTTTTTATTTTTTGTCACAAGTTAGTGGAAAATGATGATTTTTTTTTTTTTTTTTTTTTTTTTTTTTTTCATACAAAGTCTCATATTCCACAAACTTGTGACAAAAAATAAAAACTTCCATGAACTCACTATGCCCATCAGCGAATACCTTGGGGTCTCTTCTTTCCAAAATGGGGTCACTTGTGGGGTAGTTATACTGCCCTGGCATTCTAGGGGCCCAAATGTGTGGTAAGTAGGTAAATGACCTGTGAAATCCGAAAGGTGCTCTTTGGAATGTGGGCCCCTTTGCCCATCTAGGCTGCAAAAAAGTGTCACACATCTGGTATCTCTGTATTCAGGAGAAGTTGAGGAATGTGTTTTGGGGTGTCTTTTTACATATACCCATGCTGGGTGAGATAAATATCTTGGTCAAATGCCAACTTTGTATAAAAAAATGGGAAAAGTTGTCTTTTGCCAAGATATTTCTCTCACCCAGCATGGGTATATGTAAAATGACACCCCAAAACACATTCCCCAACTTCTCCCGATTACGGAGATACCAGATGTGTGACACTTTTTTGCAGCCTAGGTGGGCAAAGGGGCCCATATTCAAAAGAGCACCTTTCGGATTTCACAGGTCATTTTTTACAGAATTTGATTTCAAACTCCTTACCACACATTTGGGCCCCTAGAATGCCAGGGCAGTATAACTACCCCACAAGTGACCCCATTTTGGAAAGAAGAGACCCCAAGGTATTCGCTGATGGGCATAGTGAGTTCATGGAACTTTTTATTTTTTGTCACAAGTTAGTGGAATATGAGACTTTGTATGAAAAAAAAAAAAAAAAAAAAAATAAGCATTTTCCACTAACTTGTGACAAAAAATAAAAAATTCTAGGAACTCGCCATGCCCCTCACGGAATACCTTGGGGTGTCTTCTTTCCAAAATGGGGTCACTTGTGGGGTAGTTATACTGCCCTGGCATTTTCCAGGGGCCCTAATGTGTGGTAAGTAGGTAAATGACCTGTGAAATCCTAAAGGTGCTCTTTGGAATATGGGCCCCTTTGCCCACCTAGGCTGCAAAAAAGTGTCACACATGTGGTATCGCCGTATTCAGGAGAAGTTGGGGAATGTGTTTTGGGGTGTCATTTTACATATACCCATGCTGGGTGAGAGAAATATCTTGGCAAAAGACAACTTTTCCCATTTTTTTATACAAAGTTGGCATTTGACCAAGATATTTCTCTCACCCAGCATGGGTATATGTAAAATGACACCCCAAAACACATTCCCCAACTTCTCCTGAGTACGGCGATACCAGATGTGTGACACTTTTTTGCAGCCTAGATGCGCAAAGGTGCCCAAATTCCTTTTAGGAGGGCATTTTTAGACATTTGGATACCAGACTTCTTCTCACGCTTTGGGGCCCCTAGAATGCCAGGGCAGTATAAATACCCCACATGTGACCCCATTTTGGAAAGAAGACACCCCAAGGTATTCAATGAGGGGCATGGCGAGTTCATAGATCAGTCATTGATCATGCCCCTGTAAGGCTTCATTCAGACGTCCGGATGCGTTTTGCGGATCGGATCCATCTATCAGTGCATCCGTAAAAATCATGCGGACATCTGAATGGAGCTTTACAGGGGGGTGATCAGGGAGTCTATATGGGGTGATCACCACAGTCATTGATCATGCCCCTGTAAGGCTTCATTCAGACGTCCGGATGCGTTTTGCGGATCGGATCCATCTATCAGTGCATCCGTAAAAATCATGCGGACATCTGAATGGAGCTTTACAGGGGGGTGATCAGGGAGTCTATATGGGGTGATCACCACAGTCATTGATCATGCCCCTGTAAGGCTTCATTCAGACGTCCGGATGCGTTTTGCGGATCGGATCCATCTATCAGTGCATCCATAAAAATCATGCGGACGTCTGAATGGAGCTTTACAGGGGGATGATCAATGACAGGGGTGTAATCAATGACAGGGGGGGTGATCAGGGAGTCTATATGGGGTGATAACCACAGTCATTGATCACGCCCCTGTAAGGCTTCATTCAGACGTCCGGATGCGTTTTGCGGATCCGATCCATCTATCAGTGGATCCGTAAAAATCATGCGGACATCTGAATGGAGCTTTACAGGGGGGTAATCAATGACAGGGGGGTGATCAATGACAGGGGGGTGATCAGGGAGTCTATATGGGGTGATCAGGGGCTAATAAGGGGTTAATAAGTGACGGGGGGGGGGGGGTGTAGTGTAGTGTAGTGTAGTGGTGCTTGGTGGGACTTTACTGAGCTACCTGTGTCCTCTGGTGGTCGATCCAAACAAAGGGGACCACCAGAGGACCAGGTAGCAGGTATATTAGACGCTGTTATCAAAACAGCGTCTAATATACCTGTTAGGGGTTAAAAAAAATACATCTCCAGCCTGCCAGCGAACGATCGCCGCTGGCAGGCTGGAGATCAACTCTCTTACCTTCCGTTCCTGTGAGCGCGCGCGCCTGTGTGCGCGCGTTCACAGGAAATCTCGGCCATCGCGAGATGACGCATATATGCGTGACTCTGCACAGGGCTGCCACCTCCGGAACGCGATCCTGCGTTAGGCGGTCCGGAGGTGGTTAAATCGTATATCAATTGTAAGGCTACTTTCACACTTGCGCTTGATCGGATCCGTTCTGAACGGATCCGATCATATTAATGCAGACGGAGGCTCCGTTCAGTACGGATCCGTCTGCATTAATAACTTAGAAAAATCTCTAAGTGCGAAAGTAGCCTGAGCGGATCCGTTCAGACTTTCAATGTAAAGTCAATGGGGGACGGATCCGCTTGAAGATTGAGCCATATGGTGTCATCTTCAAGCGGATCCGTTCCCATTGACTTACATTGTAAGTCTGGACGGATCCGCACGGCCAGGCGGACACCCGAACGCTGCAAGCAGCGTTCAGCTGTCCGCCTGGCCGTGCGGAGGCGAGCGGAGCGGAGGCTGAACGCCGCCAGACTGATGCAGTCTGAGCGGATCCGCATCCATTCAGACTGCATCAGGGCTGGACGGAAGCGTTCTGCTCCGCTCGTGAGCCCCTTCAAACGGAGCTCACGAGCGGACAGCAGAAAGCTAGTGTGAAAGTAGCCTTACTCGATGTTATTCACTGCACAGCTTGTGAGATGATGTATGTGGGCTGCACCACCAGAAAATTCTGTCAGAATTATGGAGCACCTCAACTACATCAGCAATCCTGACAGTGTGAACATATCCAATGCGGCTAAACATTTTATACAGAAACACGAACGCAAGGTGAAATACTTTAAAGCTTTTGCGATCGAACAAGTGAAACTACTGAAAAGAGGAGGTGATCTAAAGCGCTTGGTCAGATTGAGGGAGGCTTTGGGGATTTTTAAATTAGATACTAGACATCCGAATGGTCTTAATGTGAAAAATGAACTTGTGCATTTCTATTGACCATTTTTTCGATGGGTATTAGAGGAATAAGATTTGCCTATAATATATTTGTATCTGTATATGCTTATATATTTATGTATGATAGTTTGTATTATTTTGCATATGTAATTTTATATCTTGGTTATGGGAATTGTCACCTTATATATAGTAGCATCCAATTCAGATGGATGCTACTTGCATTTTCATTGCTTGACAATGTGAACAGTGCCTTATACAGGGAACAGAGGGCTCCACCTTTTCCTTCTCTTCCCTTCCCCCATCTTTCTAGGTGGGGGTGGAACCATGTGTTTCCAGTCCAGTATTTAATCTCTGGAAAAGACACTGCTCCTCACAGTTAAAGGGATTCTGTCACCTCGTATAACCCAAATTCAGATTTTAAACCAGTCATGCTCCACAGCTTACCTTCAATCGGCTGTGCTGTTTGTTATTGTAATCCGTCCAGCAGTTTTGCAGAAAAACGACTTTTATAAAACCCTGAAGGTGCCCAGAGGGGCGTTATGTTCCCCTTTGTGTGCCCAGTAACGGCCCTCTTACAGTGCCCAAAACGCCTTCCTCCAGAATCCCTAACCGCCCACAGCGTCTCATCCCTCTCCTCCCCCTCCCTGACGGCCGAGCGAAGTCTCGTGCGAGCATCGGACGTCACTGGGCTTGGCGCATGCCCAGTGACGATGATGAAGCTCCTGCCCTCAGTCTCCAGCAAATCGCACTGGCGCAGACCTCAGTGGGTACTGCGTCTGCGCAAGACTTCGCTCGGCCGTCAGGGAGGGGGAGGAGAGGGATGAGACGCTGTGGGCGGTTAGGGATTCTGGAGGAAGGCGTTTTGGGCACTGTAAGAGGGGCGTTACTGGGCACACAAAGGGGAACATAACGCCCCTCTGGGCACCTTCAGGGTTTTATAAAAGTCGTTTTTTCTGCAAAACTGCTGGACGGATTACAATAACAAACAGCACAGCCGATTGAAGGTAAGCTGTGGAGCATGACTGGTTTAAAATCAGAATTTGTGTTATACGAGGTGACAGAATCCCTTTAAGAATAAGAACTTCATTCGAAATGCGTCAGTGTTGCTACACTAGTGGGTGCATGTCCTGTACATTGTTTCTACTGCCTGAATAAAGACGAGGATTTTAGCTACCAAAGAAAATGTGTGTGCTGGAACTTTGTTTTATAATTTATGCAGGTACACCCCTCAACTGGTTACCTCCCCTCTGTACCCTTACTGAAGGCTAATAGCAATTCATCCATAACTTCTAGTAGAAATAAGAAAGGAATGGCACAACATAGACATAAGAATAGATGCTCCAGAATTGTTATTAGATGGGCAATGCATGGAGCTATTAAAACAGACATATCAGGAGAGGGGAAAGGGTCCTCCTTAACTTCACTATTCTGGCACATCGCTGACTTGTATCAATGGGGCCGCAGCGAATGGTGTATGGGCAGGAGCACACATTGCTGCTCCGGACCGTGCCCCCTGAGGGTGGCTAAATGCTGGCATAGCATATCAGTACCCTGTAACCATGTGCCATGCCAAGATAAGCTGAGCGGAGCGGGCTCCTGCCTGTGCTTACTTCACTAAGCTAAAAGCTTACATGTAGGACTCTTAGCTTAGCGAAGCGGGCACAGGCAGGCAAGTTGAATAAAAATTTTGTTACTCTTCAACTCTGACATTAGAATGCAATGCACTATAGGGATAGTGCATTATATTTTAGAAACAGGGACTATTAAGTGGTTAAAAAAGTAATTTTTTTAAAAATAAAACTCCAATAAAAATAAAAATCGCTTTTCAATGAAAAAAAATTGCAAAAATGATATTTCCCCCACATGATTGGTATAGCCACGTCCTTAACAACCCGCACTACACAAATATAATGTAAATTATTCCTTACAGTTAACGGCGTAAAAACTAAAAGAAAGAAATAAAGACGGAATTGTTAATATTTGCCTAATAACAAGCGATCAAAAAGTGTTATTTACCCCAAAATGAAACCAATGAAAACTACTAAGTCATCCTGCAAAAATCAAGCCTTCACACAACTCCATGCAAAGAAAAAGGTATGATTCTTGGGATGCGTTGATGCAAAAAGGTTTTCTTCTTTTTTTAAAAGAGGTTTTATTGCACAAAAGTAGTAAAACTTTAAAAACTATATGCATTTGATATTGCTGTAATCATACTGACCCAGAGAATAAAGATATAATTTATTTATGCCGAAAAATTAAAGCCGCAAAATTTATAATGTAAAACTCAGTTGCAGTATTGCTGTTTTTTTCATCTCCCTCCCAGAAAGAGTTAATAAAAGTTAATCACAAAGTTATGTGTACCCCAAAAACTACAACTTGTCCTGCAAAAAACAAGCCCTCATACAGCTACATACACGGAAAAATAAAAAAGTTATAGCTCTTGAAAGGCAATGATGAAAAAAATGACGGAAAATGCTTGGTCAGTAAGGCTACTTTCACATTAGCGTTTTTTGCGGATCCGTCATGGATCTGCAAAAACGCTTCCGTTACAAAAATACCACCGCATGCATCAGTCATGAACGGATCCAGTTGTATTATGTCTTCTATAGCCGTGACGGATCCGTCTTGAACACCATTGAAAGTCAATGGGGGACGGATCCGTTTTCTATTGTGTCCCCATTGACTTACATTGTGTGCCAGGACGGATCTGTCTTGCTCCGCACCACATCGTGGACAGAAAAATGCTGCATTCATCGTTTTGGTGTCCGCCTCGAGAGCGGAATGGTGACTGAATGGCAAACTGATGCATTCCGAGCGGATCCTTTTCCATTCAGAATGCATTAAGGCAAAACTGATCCGTTTTGGACCGCTTGTGAGAGCCCTGAATGGATCTCAGAAACGGAAAGCCAAAACGCTAGTGTGAAAGTAGCCTAAGGCCTCTTTCACACGGGCGTTGCGGGAACAGGCACGATTTTTCCGAGTGAGTGCAAAACATTGTAATGCGTTTTGCACTCGCGTGAGAAAAATCGCGCATGTTTGGTACCCAAACCCGAACTTCTTCAAAGAAGTTCGGGCTTGGGATCGGCGTTCTGTAGATTGTATTATTTTCCCTTATAACATGGTTATAAGGGAAAATAATAGCATTCTGAATACAGACTGCATAGTAAAACAGCGCTGGAGGGGTTAAAAAAAATAATAATAATTTAACTCACCTTAGTCCACTTGATCGCGTAGCCCGGCATGTCGTTCTGTCTTCATCTTAGCTCTGTGGAGCAACAGGACCTGTGGTGACGTCACTCCGGTCATCACATGATCCATCACCATGGTAAAAGATCATGTGATGGATCATGTGATGACCGGAGTGACGTCACCACAGGTCCTGTTGCTGCACAGAGCTCAGATGAAGACAGAAGGAGATGCCGGGCTACGCGATCAAGTGGACTAAGGTGAGTTTAATAATTATATATATTTTTTTTTTTAACCCCTCCAGCGCTGTTTTACTATGCATTCTGTATTCAGAATGCTATTATTTTCCCTTATAACCATGTTATAAGGGAAAATAATAATGATCGGGTCTCCATCCCGATCGTCACCTAGCAACCGTGCGTGAAAATCGCACCGCATCCGCACTCGCTTGCGGATGCTTGCGATTTTCACGCAACCCCATTCATTTCTATGGGGCCTGCGTTACGTGAAAAACGCACAAAATAGAGCATGCTACGATTTTCACGCAACGCACAAGTGATGCGTGAAAATCACCGCTCATGTGAACAGCCCCATAGAAATGAATGGGTCGGTATTCAGTGCGGGTGCAATGCGTTCAACTAACGCATCGCATCCGCGCGGAATACTCGCCCGTGTGAAAGGGGCCTAAGGCCCAACACAGGCTGTTCAGTGTTCACGATGATGTCATTGTGCCACCTCCATCTCAGTGTGGGTGGTTACGATGATGTCAGTTCTTCATGACCACCTGCCTCTAGTGGCTTGTGGCCTATGAGGGGGAACAGCAGGGCAGGAAGTAGTAATTGTATCGACATCCTGATACAGTTGAATACAGAAGGGCAACTTGTGCCTCCCTCCCAGACCATTCTGACTGCCAAACTGGTACACAAAAACCTGACGCTCCCAAAGTTAATTGTCCACCCCGAACTTTCCCTGAAGGTCTATGACTAGTTCGCCCCTGCTAAATAGGGACACAAGCATCTGTTTAGTATAACACAGAATATAGCTCAGTGGGACCAGATCCCATTCAGTCTTCCACAAATCTGCCGCTTGTGTGTATACTCTCATAGTATATCTACTAAGAAGCCTCCTCAGCCGGGTCATGATGTGGAAATCGCAAAACTTCTGTACATAGGAATGCACTGATTCCCTCAGTCTGCTACACCTACTTTTATGGTACTTGGCTGATTTTACCCTTGTCAAAATCCGTTGTGAGTTCTACTGCAGAAACCCTCCAGTTGTGTCCTTTTCTGGTGGAGTCTTGGAAATAAACTGCAGCCGCATGAAAGGCAGCATGGCCTCCTTTGGGGCTCATGCACACGGCCGTAAGAGTATTGTAGTCCGCAAATCGTGGATCCACAAAACACGTATACCGGCTGAGTGCATGCTGCCATTTAACTTCTGTAGAAGTGTCTAGCGTAAGGACAATGGCGCACTGTGACCTCACACTGTGCGTGTCGGGTCATGTCACAGCACAGCGTGTGTCAGGCTGAACTAGAAGAGTGTGGATGTGAGGAGCGGCGGCAGTGTCCGGAGCAGGAGAGGTAAGTTAATTGTTTTTTAATGTCTGCTATGAGCCTGGGGATCTGATCTGAGGTCTGCTTGGGGTCATTCACATTGGGCTCTGATCTGAGGTCTGCTTGGGGGGGGGTCATTCACATTGGCTCTGATCTGAGGTCTGCTTGGGGGGGGGGGGGTCATTCACATTGGCTCTGATCTGAAGTCTGCTTGGGGGGGGGGGGGGGGGTCATTCACATTGGCTCTGATCTGAGGTCTGCTTGGGGTCATTCACATTGGGCTCTGATCTGAGGTCTGCTTGGGGGGGTCATTCACATTGGCTCTGATCTGAGGTCTGCTTGGGGGGGGTCATTCACATTGGCTCTGATCTGAAGTCTGCTTGGGGGGGGGGGGGGGGGGTCATTCACATTGGCTCTGATCTGAGGTCTGCTTGGGGGTGTCATTCACATCCGGCTCTGATCTGAGGTCTGCTTGGGGGGGTCATTCACATTGGGGCTCTAATCTGAGGTCTGCTTGTGGGTGTCTTTCACATTGGGGGTCTGATTTCAGTTCTGCTTGGGAGTTATATTCACATTGGGTTCTGATCTGAGGTCTGCTTGGGGGGGTCATTCACATCGGCTCTGATCTGAGGTCTGCTTGGGGGTGTCATTCACATCAGGCTCTGATCTGAGGTCTGCTTGGGGGGTCATTCACATTGGGGCTCTGATCTGAGGTCTGCTTGTGGGTGTCTTATTTGAGTTCTGCTTGGGGGTCATTCACATTGGGCTCTGATCTGAGGTCTGCTTGGGGGGGGTCATTCACATTGGCTCTGATCTGAGGTCTGCTTGGGGGGGTCATTCACATTGGGGCTCTGATCTGAGGTCTGCTTGTGGGTGTCTTTCACATTGGGGGTCTGATTTGAGTTCTGCTTGGGGGTTCCTTTTCACATTGGGGTTCTGATCTGAGGTCTTATTGGGGGTCTCATGAACACAATCTGAGAGGAGGTCTGATGAAAAATATAGGTGTGTCTTATGGGTGGGTGCGTCTTATAGTGTGAAAATGCGGCATACATTTAGACACTATAGGATCGTTCCCACAGACATTGCATTTCCATCTTTTTAGGGGAATGTTGTGAAGTGGGGGCCATGTACTTGGTACAGCATTCTGTGGGTATGATTTCCATGATCTGATGCTTTTGTTTTATAATTATCTATAGTTACATCTCATTATTGTGTTTTTCAATAAATTTGGATTTTTATGGATATCTGATGGATGTCGCGTTTAGGCTACAAAAAAACAGCCATTAAAAACGAACACACTGTCAGTTTTTCATGGCCATTTTTCAACCATTTGTGCATCCATTTTCTGTTTGTTTGTCCATTTTTTGTGGCTGATTACATCAGTTTTTCTTTGCCGTTAAAAATGGCCATGAAAAACGGATGAATTTCACAGGCTTTTTTTAAAGGGGTTGTCAGGGTTCAGAGCTGAACCCGGACATTCCTCCATTCTCACCCAGGCAGCCCCCCTGACATGAGCATCGGAGCAGTTCATGCTCCGATGCTCTCCTTTGCCCTGCGCTAAATCGAGTAGGGAAAAGGCATTTTTTTGAGATCCAGTGATGTACCGTGGCTCTCCATGGGGCTGCCAGGAAGCCGGGTGATGTCACTGGCACTGATGGGCAGGATTTAGCGCTGCCCTAGCCAGTAAAACGGCTAGGGCAGCGCTAAAACCCGCCCATCAGAGCCGGAGACGTCACCGAACACACTGCCGGGCAGAAGTTTCCGCCCGGCAGTGTGTTATTGAAAATAAAAGAGACTTTGCCCTGCGCAATTTAGCGCAGGGCAAGGGAGCGCATCAGAGCATGAGATACTCCGATGCCAACATCAGGGGGCTGCCTGGGTGAAAATAAGAGTATGTCCGGGTTCAAAACTCTAATTCGCAAGCACATTTTAGATCTTCCACACTACAAAAATCGCAATGTGTCTGCTGTCAGTACACACTTTGCGATTTTACATGGTGGCGACACTTCCAATCTAGTGGCCCAAAGAATTGAGAGAGTTTTTCTTCCCACTAGAGGGGGAGATCATAGGAGGAAACTTCTTAATCTGGAGGCATACTGGATCTTCCAGCTTGGTTCAAGACAACCTCAAGGTCTTAACAAAAGGCATGATTTAATTCTACATTATTAGGAGTTATTTTTGTGCTTTAGTTGTTGGGTCTATATACCTTTACACAACGCACACACAGTTTTGCCATTGTTTTTATATATTTTTTTGTATTGACTGTACACCC
The DNA here is from genome assembly GCF_905171765.1 of Bufo bufo. NCBI lineage: Eukaryota > Metazoa > Chordata > Amphibia > Anura > Bufonidae > Bufo > Bufo bufo. Next base: position 296,433,180 of record NC_053390.1, read on the forward strand.
GTATTGGTTTGTCTGTCAGCATCTGTGATTTTATTCATTTTTTGTATATTGTTTTCAAGTTGATTAGACATATGTGATTGCACCATGTGTGCTGTTCCTCACGATCATGTGATCGATTGATTGCATGGTCGGCTGTGTGAGTAGCTCATAAGGTGCAGTTTCATTAGAATTTCGATATGTCATGAGGAAGGACCGCTATTTATTTATGGTCCGAAACGTGTAACCGAACTTGTCCTGTTTGTCGAAGATTTTATGCTGCAATAAAGCTACAATTTTTACACCATTCCTGAGCTGGATTTTAATATTTTTCCTGATCTACTGCTACGCATCCAGGTGAGTCATCCATGCTCGGCTGGTGAAGGGGAAGGTGAGAGCTGCTGTGTGCTTTAGCCTACTTTCACACTTGCGTTAGGAGCGGATCCGTCTGGTGTCTGCACAGACGGATCCGCACCTATAATGCAAACGCTTGCATTCGTTCAGAACGGATCCGTCTGCATAACCGCTTTTTCAGATCTGAGTTTTCACAATCGTGAAAACTCAGATCCGACAGTATATTCTAACACAAAGGCGTTCCCATGGTGATGGGGACGCTTCAAGTTAGAATATACTAAGAACTGTGTACATAACTGCTGCCTGGCAGTACCCGATCTCTTACAGGGGGCTGTGATCCGCACAATTAACCCCTCACGTGCTGCACCCTGATTGGGTGCTGCCAGGCAGCAGGGGCCAGATCCCCCTCCCTACCCAGTATTAAAGCATTGGTGGCCAGTGCGGCCCCCCCCCCTCCCTGTATTAAAAGCATTGGTGGCCAGTGCGGCCCCCCCCCCCCCCCCCCCCTCCCTCCCCAGTATTAAAAGCATTGGTGGCGCATCGCACAGACCTGTCACTTACCAGTAGGAGGAGCGCCCGGCCAGCCACAGACAGCGCAGGTAAGTATAAGCTAAGTAACCATGGCAGCCAGGACTGCAGTAGCGTCCTGGCTGCCATGGTAACCGATCGGAGCCCCAACGATTAAACAGGGACTCCCATCGGAAATGCCGCTCCGCTGCCACCAATGATGGAGGATCGTTGAACTGTGTATGTAGCCTTATTCCGTGTGGGGAATATTTTTTGTAGGCAGTGCAGTATATTTAGGCAGGCCCTGGTTAGGCTACTTTCACACCAGCGTTTTTTATCCAGGTTTTGAGATCTGGCGGAGGATCTTAAAACCTGAAAAAAAAAAGTTTCCGTTCATTTAATACACCCGGATGCATCTGTTTCGTCCAGATCCAGTTGTATTATAGAAACTGAACAAACCGGATCCGGCATTAAAATTATTTTATTTTTTTTGGGGGGGTAATCCGGCTCCATTGATTTTCATGCCGTATCCGGTTTGCTCGGTTTTGCAGCTCTTTTGTGTCCGGTCAAAAAAACTGAACAAACCGTAATATCCTGATCTGGTTCTCTTTTGTCCCGGTTTTAAGATTCTCTGCCGAAACTCAAAACGCATATGTGAAAGTAGCCTTATTAGGTTGAGGCCTTTGTTGTTTTTCTATTGGGTAGTAAAAACATCACCCTTTTAGTCGGGCTGGCACCCACAGCATTATAAATCACCATGACGCAGGAGGTTCGGGTCAGTCGAGCCAAGGTCAGTGTGGGAAGATTTGGCTGTCATACGGAGTCTGTTTCACAGGCCGCACATGCTTGTGGGAAAAAGGCCTAAGGACACATTCACGCGGCGGAACACGCACGCCAAAAACCCACATCTGTTCTGCCATCCATACTTCTCAATGGGAGACAGCACTGGGCATCAGTGAGGAGTATGGACAAGACCTTCTCAACAGGGCTGCAGCTATAACCTGCCACTCTGGTCATCCTCAGTGCTGACAAGTATGGCTGGCAGAACAGATGTATGTCTGCACCAAAACCCACAGTGTGAACGCGCACTAAGGGTCTGTTCACATGGTGCAGTTGTTGATGCCTCATATAACAGGAGATGTGAATGTGCTGTTCACGTGACCAACTCCATATACAAAGTTACAAATTGCCACAGGGGAACAGTAAAGTGTTGGACACTGCAGTGTACGCTGTATCACCAGCGCTGCTCTATATCATCCTCACTACATTCTAGCGCTACAAAACCCAAAAGAAAACGCACCGCACAGCGCCGCTCCCACTACGGCTAAAGCAACTGCGTAGCGACTAGCGAGGCGCCAATCACTGTGGTCACATGATGCGAAGCTAGCCAATAGCAGAGAGAGGCACCAAGTCGTCAGGCGACCTGAAGAAGAAGACGGCGGTAATTGGCTGACAAGCATAAAGGGGCGGGATCATATTTGCATGACGCGCATTCTCGCGGTCTTTTTCCTAGCTTCTTAGTTTTGGAACTGGCCACACCTCTTTTATTGCGAGGGCCACTGAGTGGCGGCGTTATTACTAGCTCCGCCTCCAGCTTGCCTCTCTCTTCCGGTGTCCTTACTTCCTGTTCCTCGTGTATATAATGCCGGGATCACGTTGTGACGGTTATTTCGGACGAGGATCAGTGAAGGTAGGTTTGAGTGGTTGTTAGGGCCGGGTGTGGTCCCGTTATCGGTGACTGGTCTTCACTGGGTGATGTGGGGTTTAATAGCTCTGTGGTGACTAAGGGTAGTGAGCCCGGCGCCGCCGTGTAGGTTGTCCTGAGCACGTGGTATTGTCTGGCGGTCTTCCCGCTTGTTGGTGGCCAATCTGTGGCTCTTGAGCGGAATGCGGCTCTAGCTGTGGAGCCGGGGCGGGAAGCAGGCAGGCGGCTCTCTCCACCCCATGCTCAGATCTCTTTTCCTGACCGGGCGCTGTTGCTACTTTGCAGCTCCAGCTCACTCCACTACGTCCTGATGCACACAGTGTGAGAACGTAGTACGTGGAGACTCGCACTATGACCTGACGTTGTGCTCATCAGGTCACAGTGGAGAGTCAGACCTGCAGAGTAGCAGGAGCCCAGTGCCTCATCAGGGGAGGGAAGATTTTATTTTTTTAAATTATAGAACTGAGAGGGGGTCCTGATCTGGCGATTTTATTTTAGGTCAGATGAGGATTGGGGATGTATAGCTTGTGGCTCCTGGTAGTCATAAGTTTTCTTTTTTTGGCTATGGAAGCCAGTAAGAATGCTGGTTTATCCTGACCTTACTGTGGATCGGACATGCAGGCTTTGAGGTTAGGTGACTTTCCTGCCATGAGGTCCTAGTCTGAAAGCATCAGCCTAACTCCCTGCTGTGAGCAGCTGCTCTTCACTGTGGCTGTAAGGGAAATGTGATCTGCCAGTGAAGACCAGATCCATTTTTTGTATCTTTTTATCTTGTGATGTAGTGTGTTTTTTTTTTTTTTTTTTTTCCCCTTCATTTCATGTACATGATTATGGAGGTGGCCATCTTGGTGAGCATTTAGAAAGAAAATTGCTTTAATACAGCCTAATGGTCCATAGACATCATGGACTGATCAGGGTTTTTTTATTTGACATTTAAAGAGGACCTTGTGAACTAAGTATCATGACATACAGCAGCGCCCAGGGATTTCACTGCACTTACTATTATCCCTGGGCGCCACTCCGTTCTCTCGCTATGCCCTCCGGTATGTTCGGGGACTTGGTTATAGTAGGCAGAGTCTGCCCTTGTTCTGCTGGGTGTCTCTTTCCAGGCTGCAGCGCTGGCCAATCGCAGAGCTCACAGCCTGGGAGTTTTTTTTCTCCCGAGCTGTGCGCTGCTATTGGCCAGTGCTACAGCCTAGGAGGAGACGCCCGCAGAACAAGGGCAGACTCTGCCTTCTATAACCAAGTCCCCGAACATACTGGAGAATGGAGCGGCGCCCAGGGATAATAAGTGCAGTGAGATCCCTGGGCGCTGCTGTATGTCATGATACTTAGTTCACAAGGTCAGGATCGGTGAAAGGTCCTCTTTAAACCCTAATTTGCAATTTCTTATCCTGGCCTGCCATCTGGCCAAAATAAGAATTGCAGCATGAATACTATCTGCCTCATCAGCAAGTATTCAGCACAACTAGCGATTCCTACTTTGGCCACACGGGGCATCGTTAGTAAGCCCAGAAGCGCGAGCACCTGCATTAATACATTAGTACTGCATAGTCCAGATCATCACTTCCATGGTTTTCCGAGACAGTCCTGGCACATGTGTTCTGACTGGGGCCAGCAGTAGTTTTGTATGTACCCTATAGTCCTCTCCAGCTGAATTTACTCAGTGCTGCTATGTGACATAATGGTGGACTTGTGCACCAGTCCTGACAGTGTAGCTCAGTGCATCTGAGCCCTGTGGGGCTACTTGAAGACATGGCGACGGGTATAATTGAAGAATGGACTAAAGAATTCCAGGAACTGGCTGAATGTCGATACAGCTGAGACCACCCTTTAAGGGGGTTGTCACTTCAGTAAATGGCAGTTGACATGTAGATATATAGTACATATGAGACACTTAAAGTATTAAGTGGTCCAAAAGTATGGAGACCGTTGTTTGAGAACATGTCCTTGTGGGATGTTGCAAAGGGGAAGGGTACAAATCTGTAAGATGTGGTGTCTAACATGGTGGCCATCTTGGAATACAGTTGTTGCCTAATCGGAAGGAGTGACATGTGAACTTGATGAGGAATCCTTCTAAATACATTTATTCCTGCCTGTTAGCAATTTTCTTTGTTACAGATATGGCTGAGAGTAACATGTGAGGCAAGAACAGATTGTGCTGTGGATGTCAGTGCTTGGCACCCTGGCACACCGCCCATTCTTCATGGCTATTTGGAAGGTGCTGGCCAGATTTCCATCCCAGGCTGTTACAGATCTGCAGAAAACCATTCATAGGGTGTCAAATTTTTTGACTGTTTTTCAAAGAGGGTGGCCAAAATTGTTTTGATTAGCAAATCACAATATTTACAGGAAATGGCAATTACATTGTTTTACTTGGTAAATAGCTACTTCAATTTTGTGATATTTTGACATTTTATGTACAATTGGCAGCAAACTGTCTTCTTTCAAGAGGTGCCTTATTTCTGTCTGTACTTCTGCTCTAAGGTTAAGAAAATACTTATATTATACTATAAAATATATATTTAAAAATGTGTGCCATTAGTAAAAGTTTTTAAACTAGCAATACTAATTTGCAGCAGTGTTTTTTTTTTTTTTTTCTTACTAATGTCATACTTTTACCAATTTTTATCATAGTATCATACAAATAGTAATATTTTCTTGTCTGTCTTTTTCCAGGTACGAATAGTTTCTTACACTTGCACAATCTGAAAATTCAGAACCATGGCTAGTAAAAGGAAGACAAGACCGGCCACTTCCACTCACATGTGTAACTTCTTTGGAACTGGTTGAGAAATGCTGCCACCTGAACTCCCAACTCTGGGTGATGTTCTAAGATATAGCCTTCTGCTAAGGGCGCAAAGTGGAGAGAATGTCAAATTACCCAGCAGCCACTCTTGCAAAGGATATTTATCCAAAAGTGCTTGAAAAGTGGGAGCTAGCAAACTGTTTTGTGGTGCCAATTTTAAATTCGAGTCAGTCCTGAAGAAAACTGGGAAAAGGCCAAAAACATCACTTGGCAGAGGCAAACTAAGTGGCTTTCATGGCAATGTTAGACATCCTCAATTGCAAGTGAGATTAAGCTATGTTCAGAATTTGAGGGTCCATGTCGTGCTGACTGTTAACATGAAGTGCACATCTCCTGCTCTTGTTCTAAGGACATGAAGATCCCTGTCAAAGAACTACTCTTTATTAATGGTCAGAGAAGTTTGTGTTTGTTGGACATCATAAAATTGGATTACCAGATCTATCTAAGCACAGAAGACAAATCAAAAAGCAGAAGAGGAAAGAAGATGAAGTAAACATTTCTGAATATAAGCAGAAATGAGTTTGTTCAAGAGGTGTGTGAAACAAGTAACAGGCTTCTGGCAAACTCCAGGTCCATGCTTGTAGATGGCAGCATGTGCATCAGGCTGTTCAGTGATGAGTATGCATAGTCCGTGTTTCACCTGAGATCTGTGATTATAACTTATGCTCTGAGCAACACCTATATTCCCACACCCCAGTGAGCTCTTTATATAACTTGTGTGGTGCTGACTTTTTTTTTATTTTTTTTTTTAAAGGTGATCTGGATAAAGGTTGGTGTGATGGTGGCTTTTAAAAGGTAAGTTTAATCTGTTAAATTCAACCATGTTTATAAGTAAACTATAAATGTTCTATGGTTCTCCTAGCTCGACTGCCGTTCCTTTCTGAATCCTGAGTTGTGGACTTGGAGATTTTAGGCTGTCGTAAAATAAAGTTGCCTTTTTCACTCGGGAGTGTGTGTGGTGGGTTGGCTGCCTCTCCTCACTTCTGAATTTTGCAGGGCAAGACAAACCTGTTAGTACTCTGAATGTGGGAGCTGGTGTATTACTGGCAAAAGCTGTAAGCTATCATCTTGTTGCAGGATATGAATGGTAGCTGGTCTGAAGGTGACGCTGAGGCCTTATTGTATGTGTTGATGGGTAAGTACAGATGTGCATTAACTCTTAAAGCCAGAGATGCTCAACCTGTAGCTCTCCAGCTGTTGTAAATCTAACTCCCACCATACCCTGCTGTAGTTTGATAGCTGTAGGCTGTCCAGGCATGCTTGGAGTTGTAGTTTTGCAACAGCTGAAGGGACACAGGTTGAGCATCCCTGCTTAAAGCAATTTTGCAAAGCATTTAGCCTCTTTGAAATGCTGACTGCATCTGTTACTGCCTGGAGTAGGATGCTGTAACTTTTTCCTGTTGCAGTTGATGGCCACCATTACACTGAACACAACACATCTGTATGCTCCTTCTGCGCACCTGATCACCCATGTGCACCTCAGTCCTAATCTAAATGTATTTAAAACACATTACCTAAATGCATTTTTATAACTGTTCAGTGTTGTTGAGGAGCTTCAAATTCCCATCTTCCAGTCATAACTAAAGGGGTTGGCCACTGCCTGGTATTAAGCTGAGAAATACTTAAATAGAAAACTCAGGGTTTTTTAAATTGACATTTAAAGAGGACCTTTCATCTGGCAAAAATTTGAACTAGGTATGATCTGTACAGTGGCACCCAGGGATCTCACTGCACTTACTATTATCTCTGGACGCCGCTATGTCCTCCGGTATGTTTGGGGACTTGGTTATAGTAGGAGGAGACTTCCCTTGTTCTCCTGGGTGTCTCCTTCTCCCAGGCTGTGAGCTCTGCGCTGCGATTGGCCAGTGCTACAGCCTGGGAGAAGAACGAGGGAAGTCTCCGCCTACTATAACCAAGTGACCGAACATGGCAGAGAACGGAGCGGCGCTCAGGGACGATTGCAGTGAGATCCCTGGGCGCCGCTGTACATATGATACTTGGTTACCAATTTTTTTTGAAATGGGTGGTAAGACAAGAAGCGTGACATGTGGGGCAATTTGAAGACCTGGTGACAGGTATAATTGAAGAATGCACTACATTGAAGAAAGGATCCCAGGAACTGGCTGAATGTTGATACAGCTGAGACCACCCTTTAAGGGGGTTGTCACTACAGCAAATGGCATTTATCATGTAGATACAGTTAATATAAGACACTGTACTAGGTGGTCCAAAAGTATGGAGACCGTTGGATGAGAACATGTCCTTGTGTGATGTTGCTAAGGGGAAGGGTATAAATCTCTAAGGTGTAGTGTCCAATATGGTGGCCATCTTAGAATACAGTTGTAGTTTCCTAATGGGAAGGGGTGACATGTGAACTTGATGAGGAATCCTTCTTCTAAATACATTTATTTCTGCCTGTTAACAATTTTTTCTTTGTTACAGATATGGCTGAGATTAACATGTGAGACGAGAACAGATTGTGCTGTGGATGTCAGTGCTTGGCACCCCAACAGGCTGCCCATTCATCATGGCTATTTGGAAGGTGCTGGCCAGATTTCCATCCCAGGCTGTTACAAATTTGCAGAATACCGTTCAATAATTAAGTAAACTTAAGATGGTGCGCCCATTAATCAATGTGAACCTTACGGCTTTCCAAGTATCTGCAGTTCTGTCGCCAGTGTTCTTCCAGCAAGGTTGTGCGCTCCCCACATTATGGACGTGATATCTGCAAGATTTTACACTGGCTGTTTTTGGGGAAGTGGATTGGGTATCCTGGACCTTGGCAAGAATGAAGGTATGTCACACGATTTGGATTAATCAAATTGTCAGATGCATGTCACATGCACCCCTTCCCCATTTAAAAAATATCAACTTTCTTCCAAGATGGCAGCTGAGTTGGCCACTGCCTCACGCTTGCCTTTCCCTTTAGACACCTGACAAACAGGATGGTGCTCCCAACCAGTGTTTTCCATTTATTCAGGTGTTAGAGGGAAGTCTGCCAATCATTGATAGGACCACCTCTTTGGTTTCACAGCCCAGAATGAGCAGGAATTTAAATGAATGAAATGCAAATTATACTGAATCTTTTCCCATAAAACTATACATTAGTCTGCTCAGCTCCTCCTGTTCTATAACATGCTTCCTGCAGCTCAGACACCATGTTTACCCTGACAGGTTCCCATTAAGAGGCTGCAGTGGTCCAGATGTCATTTGCTCAGCTTTCTTGCATTTGAAACGCCCCTTCAAAAACCCTAAAACTAGAGCATAATGTATGGCCTCTTGTCAGCCGCCTGCTGTGATGAGTGTGCATAGTCCGTGTTTCACCTGAAAGCCAGGCCTCTACTGTGAGAAGTGCTTCACCAGAATGTAACCTGATGGGGTTAGACTGAATCTGATCTTTGCCCTAATGGACTGTGTAGAAGGGGTTATCACTTTTGGAATTATTTATGAAAGGTAACTTATTAAATTGTATTCCTTTTTAGGTGGATGACTGAAGGCTACACTATAAGCTCCATGGACCCTCTGCACGCAGTGACCTGGCACATGCAAAGATCTTAGGTATGCAAAGCCGCAAAATCCTGTTGGTATATTCTGGTAAGGTATACCAGCATTTCTGATGTGCTTGTTGCTTCAGGATTATCACATGTGCAAGGAGTTAGATTTCCTGGCCTAAGGGACTCTTCAGTGAACTGACACGTGGTTTAGATATCGGTGTCACTTTTTTTTATTCCTGTAGATTCCAAAGTTGTAGCAAAAACTGCCATCAAAACTATGGTAAAACATCTGTTCCCTGAGGGGCTGTCATCTGGCTCTAACTCCAGGTCCATGCTTGTAGATGGCAGCATGTGCATCAGGCTGTTCAGTGATGAGTATGCATAGTCCGTGTTTCACCTGAGATCTGTGATTATAATTTATGCTCTGAGCAACGCCTATATTCCCACACCCCAGTGAGCTCTTTATATATAACTTGTGTGGTGCTGACTTTTTTTTTTTTTTTTTAAAGGTGATCTGGATAAAGGTTGGTGTGATGGTGGCTTTTAAAAGGTAAATTTAATCTGTTAAATTCAACCATGTTTATAAGTAAACTATAGGTGTTCTATGGTTCTCCTAGCTCGACGGCCGTTCCTTTCTGAATCCTGAGTTGTGGACTTGGAGATTTTAGGCTGTCGTAAAATAAAGTTGCCTTTTTCACTCGGGAGTGTGTGGTGGGTTGGCTGCCTCTCCTCACTTCTGAATTTTGCGGGGCAAGACAAACCTGTTAGTACTCTGAATGTGGGAGCTGGTGTATTACTGGCAAAAGCTATAAGCTATCATCTTGTTGCAGGATATGAATGGTAGCTGGTCTTTCACACTAGCGGTTTTGCTGGATCCATCCTTCTGTTAATGATGCAACTATCTGCATCTGTTATGAACTCATCTGATTGTATCTTTAACATAGCCAAGACAGATCCGTTATGAACTTCATTGAAAGCCAATGGGGGACAGATCTGTTCAATTGTCATAGAAAACTGATCCATCTCCATTGACTTGCATTGTGGGTCATGACTGGTCTTGTTCCGCATCCCATGATGGAAAGAAAACCACAGGTTCCTCTCCTGTATGGGAACACAAACGAAACAGAATGCATTTTGGAGTGTTCTGTTTAGTTACATTTTGTCTCCATTGACTGAGTGGGGACAACTGAATCATTTCCTGGTATTGAGACCATATGACATCTCTGTACCAGAAGACAGAAACACTAGTGTGAAAGTAGCCTTAAATAGTACAATGTCTACCAAATCTCCTCCTTGCGCATGTATTTCAGTATGGTTGCATGTTAATACTATGGGATTCATATGTAGACTTCTTCTTTTTATAGGCCATTGACCTGAGGCTGTCTGGCTGCTGTACTGGAGGCCGGTGTGAAAGCAGTAATGTTGGAATTGAATGCCGTATTGATGAATTTTGGTGGAAACTGACAGCTAAAATAAAGATAAATGAAACAAACCTGTGTCCTTGTATAGAGGAGAAAAGAATGGGATGTCCTGGTTACTGTTCATCTTGTATACATGTTCCATTCATGATATGTCTTAAGCTTGGATATGCCAAGTTAGCATGTAGGCTTTCTCCTTTTACTAGATACAATCTGCCTTTCACAAGTTATCCCTTCGTCTCTCTTGACCCACTTCTGTGGGATTATCAATCGCTCTATTAAAGGGAATATGACACCAGGATTTTGTGTATAGAGCTGAAGACATGGGTTGCTAGATGGCGGCTAGCACATCCACAATATCCAGTGCCCATAGCTGTGCTTTTAGTGTGTAAAAAAATAATAATAATTTGATGCAAATTAACCTGATATGAGTCCTGTACGTGAGATAAGTCAGGGACAGGACTTCTCAGGTCAATTTGCATATGTATCAAGTTATTTTTTTTACACAAGCACACAGAGCTATGGGGACTGGGTATTGCGGATGTGCTAGCGGCCATCTAACAACCCATGTCCTCAGCTCTATACACAATCCCAGTGACAGGTTCCCTTAAAGGGCTTCTGTCACCCCATTTAGCAATTTTTAGTTGAGTCCATATATCACACTTACCTCTGCTGTAATTTCTTTAAAAATCATACTTTTATAATATGCTAATTACTTCACTACCAGCAACTTGGGCAGTTACTTGCTGGTAGCCGCCACATCCTCGGACTATAAACATGCCCCCTCCTCCACTTGATAGACAGGGTCAGCAAGCGCTCTCCTCCTGTTGGCCCTGTCTGCCCATGAAATCTTGTGCCTGTGCCATACCAGTCCTCATTTGGTGCAGGCGCACTGAGAGGAGCAGGCATCCTCTGAGCGCCTGCGCCAATGTCGGCCTACACCCAGAAAAGCATCCTTCTCTCAGAGTGCCTGTGCTGAATGAGGACCAGACATTAGCCATTTGCAGGTGCTCTGAGAGAAGGATGGTTTTCCAGATGTAGGCTGAAATCGGAGCGGGCATCCTCTGAGCACCTGTGCCAAATGAGGACTGGTACAGTGCAGGATTTCATGGGCAGACAGGGCTAATGGGAGGAGAGTGCTTGCTGACCGTGTCTATCAAGTGGAGGAGGGGGTGTGTTTAGTCTGAGGATGTGGCAGCTACCAGCAAGTAACCACCCAAGTTGCTGGTAGTAAAGTAATTAGCATATTATAAAAGTACAGTTTTTTTTTTAAAGAAATTACAGCACAGAGGTAAGATATATGGACTCAACTGAAAATTGCTAAATGAAGATGACAGAAGCCCTTAAGACTTATCTTCACTTCTAGCCCTGAATGCTCCCTCCACCATTCTAATACACTACAGAGATCCTCTTCAGAGGGGTAGTAACCTATTCTCCACCCCAACCTCTAAGCCTAGAGGGAGATATGATAAGAATGGTGTTACACCAGTTTTTATATCCCTCTATGTTGGTGGAGGATGCATTTAAGCTTTGAGCTGTACTTATTATAAATTAGGACTGTTGGTGGGTAATAATTCAATTAAGAATTAATTATGGTCATAAAAATTAACCATAAAAAAATTAAATTTATAAAATTTGTCATAAATTCTTAATCATGACCTGGTGAATTGTAGACAACCTAATTGATACAATTCACATCTGAGTCCGACTATTTCCTCATATAAATAAGTTCTTTTTGATGTGAGATGTTAATGATAAAATGTAGTTTTGCATTATACAATAATACACAGGTATTATAAAAATATGCAGATTTATTGGTTACAAGATTATAAACATATATAAGTAAATAAACACAATGATACATGCAAATGAATATATATATAGCGTTAATATAAAGCATTACAGGCTTAACAATACATGTGAGTGGAAATAACTTGTCACATTATAACCAAGCTATTATTAGGTTAGGATATCAAAATAGGAACATAAGTTATATATATTACTTATGTTCAGAGAAAACCTCATGATATCAGGATGGGCATATCTAATCCTAGACATCAATATAGAATGCTAAATACATTCTGCCCCCCTCTAACCAACTACACATCACATGACTTCAAGATGGGCAAATCCATCCAAGGATATAACTTAGAAGAGATAACTGTATCCTTCCGCCCCATTCTGGACTATTTTCACATATATAACTTTGGTAAGACTATTAAGACAAATAACGGATCCAGGATTTTGCTAGACCATATCTTAAATGGGAAGGATTTGAAATAAGTCCTTCTGGTGGGAATCCATCACTTAGCTTGGCGAAGAATGTTCTATCAATATATATAAGCAATTATTTAATGCTTTGCTAGATTATGAGTTTAGATTCTTCTGCAGGTAGAATGAAGCCTCACAATATCCTAAGACTACATCTCAATATGGAGATGATCAATTAATTTAATTTATTTATTCGCCAACCTAGATGGTATAATTTCACCCACACTATCAAATTAGTCTTAATGAAATATCATTTTCTGTGTCTCTTACCAAGTCCTAGTAGGAATCTCACTTCTGCTCCTAGGAAAGCTGGGTGGTCCATCATAGCGCATCTTACCATGGCTTCCATCTTGATAGACCTCAACTTCTCCTCTCTCCTTTCTTTCTCCTTTTCTTTCTTTCTCCCTCTTCTGCCTCCTGTGTATGGCTTATGATCCCAAACTTATCAGTTAGACACACCTTCCTAGTTTGGGAACTTTCCAATCATTGTCGGATGGGTGTGACCATTGATAAAAAATGTGACATCATAACCTTACCCAGAATGCATTTTTGCTACTGTTGTAATGTCACCTACTGATACATAGGTGGCACTGCTGTATAAGCTATCTGCATCATAGTATAAAGGGTTAACTTATTTAAGTCTGAATATACATTTTGACCTTAGAAGCTTTAATTCAAAGCTATAGGGATTAATTCTGACACTTGTAGCAATTAGAGACAGACCTCTAGGCGTCTCTCTGAATGTTTCTCACAATTTATGGATCGTAAATGGCTTGTTTTCTCACAGATATCAGTACCTCCTGTCATACCAAAGATGTGATTAATTGTTACAAAACACACATCTTCACAGACACTCTTCTAAGGAGAAATATATACAATATACTGGATACATGTTGTCTTTGTAACATATAACAATATAATATAAAGTAATATATATATGTCCTACTGATTGTCTTATGCTAAGGACTAACTAAGGCTCATTAAATGAATACATACATATTTTATATTTTGCTTCATTAATAAATGCCTAATTGTATAGGTAATGATCACCAGCTGCACAGAGCTCATCTTTACCGCCGTACATTTAAAAGTAAACAAGGAGAATCTTCTCAGACTGGTACATTCATGAAAAGAATAACACTGAAGCTTTGTGTGACCTTAATTTGGCCTACTCAAGACATACAAAATTGCAACTATAGTCGAGCATGGCTCTTAAAGGCAATGAAGATCTATCTTGACAATAATGAATTGGATATCAATGCATTTACCTATGAAAAGGCACAACAGGACTGTATTAGACCTGAAGATGGTCATCCAGATCATTGCTATCAAGTGGTTGTAGGAACACTTCACATGATTAGTGATGACTGCCCTGCTGATTGAACAAACAAATTGATATGTTAATGGAATGGCAATTGCTCCTCTCCATACTGTGGAGATCACTGCATGTAATAGCAGTGGTCTCCTCCATTAACAAGCAGGCCATTACAGCATCTGGCTTTCTGTGATGCACACCAGTATGCAGGCATAAATGGACTTGATGTGCTGGGTTGTCCTTGTATGCTCTTTTCAGAAAGTGGCAAAGGCAGTGTGGAAACACTACTTTTGGCAAAATGTCATTGGCAGTACAGTGCTCTGCTATTTCCCATACTCACAGAAATGAGTGCAGCAGTGGTGCATTTTTTGATCAAGCACAGTGCATTTCAGGGGCCTCCACAGGGTATGAGGTTCCTGTTATAGTAATCAGGATGTATTCCATAATTGAGGTGCTAGTTTTACTCCAAGCTTAAAGGGATTCTGTCACCAGGTTTCACCCCTGTCAGCTAAACATATGCTGATGTTCAGGGCCTCATCAGGATTCCTAATGTGGGCTTCTAAATGTGACCTGTAGCCTTATTTTGCAAAAAAAAAAACAGGTTTTACTAACCTGTCACTCAAAGAAATAAGGTGCCCAAGGGGATGCAAGGTGCCAGCCACACCCTGCGCAGCCTTTCCAGACTTCTGCACCGCCTCCTAATCCTCTGTGCTGCCTCTCGCTCTCCCTCCTGCTGTAAGATCCGGTGCCAGAGTGCAGGTCATACCTGGGTTGAGCAAAGTGCTGGCACATGTGCACTTCGCTTTAAAAAGCCAAATCGAGAAGTCTGCACGGGCGCATCAGGCAGAGCCCTGTGCGCACGTGCGAGATCTTACAGCAGGAGGAGGGGGGGGGAAGAGAGCGAATGGTGGCACAGAGGATTAGGAGGCGGTGCAGAAGTCTGGAAAGGCGGTGGGTGCGGCCAGCACCTTGACATCCCCTTGGGCACCTTATTTCTTTGAGTGACAGGTTAGTAAAACCTGTGTTTTTTTTTTTTTTTTGTTTTTTTTTAGCAAAACACAGATCACATTTAGAAGCCCACATTAGGAATCCTGATGAGGCCCTAAACATCAGCATATGTTTAGCTGACAGGGGTGAAACCTGATGACAGAATCCCTTTAATACAACACTGGAAAATAACCCCTTTGCAACCAGCACCATACATGTATGATTGGGCAAACATAGTGCCATGGCCAGCAGGTCTCTGCTGTTTGAAACAGCAGAGAGCTGTGGCTAATGACTGAACAAGAGTGATGCTGATCATGGTCATTAAAGGATAACTGTCACACTTAGACCCTAATTTCAATTTTCATATATGTAGCTACTAATAACATGATATTCCAGAATCAGTTACTATTAGACTGACTTACTCCATATTTAATAAGATTCAGCCCTTAGCAACCAGTCTGCATAAAACTGCAATTGCACTATTCAGTTAAGATGGCCGCCACTGCCCTCACCCTGAGGCTAATCCCACCTGCCCTCACTAGCCAGTAACAATAGCCCCCAAAAGTGTCAGTAACCAGAGCTCTCCCCCTAAAGGGTTTATCTCCTGCAGCACAAAGGGGTCCTCTTACCACATGTTGCTTTCATTTATACACTGAGCAGACGGCAGATCTCCCTTCCCTGGTCTGCGCTGCTCCAACTCTGCATTCTCCTGCTCTGCTGAGTGAGGGAGCGTCTGCCAAGCGCAGGGACAGGGAGAAGTTCACACAGCCCAGGCACTGTTATCAGCTGCTGGGGAGGACCTGGCTTTAATCATTTACTTACAGTCCCTGGCTGTCGGTAATCTGACCTTGCACGCAGCCTGCTTCTGCGTCCTCTGTCCTTCAACAGAGGACAGACCATGCCTAGCAACCCTATTTTAAGCATAGGTAAAAGTAGGCAGTACAGGGGACAAAAATGTTGAATTAAGGGGTAATTGAATACACAGTGAAAAGTTGAAATAGGGCCACCAAGGAGATATTAATCACCACAATCCAATACTCATGACATCTAAAGGGTGAAAAACCTTGCTTCTTGCTGGCATCCTCTGGCCTAAGGTGCTGTGGTGCTTACGGAGGCCGTAGGCTAAGTCGCACTGTCCGGCCCTGGCAGTGAAAGGTCGGGTCCTCTTCTCTCAGTGTTGGGATCCAGTGAGGGTTAAGGAGTCTGTTATCTTTGGTTCCAGCTTTTTTTTGTCAGCTGTAGGCATTCATTTTCTTCCTCTGTTGGAACTTTAAGAGTCAGTTGTCGCCCCTCCCTCCTGAGATTGAGATTCAGTCTGCATATTATATCCTGGGTAAAGGAATTTGTAGGGAGGTCCATAGCTGATGCATTGGCCCAGAGGAGACCTAGACAGAGTTCTAGGAAATCATCGCCTCTGGGAGAAGACTTAATGATTATCGATGAAGTCCATTCCTCTGCTTTGAATAGTGAGGAAGAGGAGAACACTACCACCCAGATATTTCTGGTGGAAAAGGTGCAGCGACTTTTAAGATCCATCAGGTCAAGGGACCAGGATGTTGATTAAGGGGAATCTTCTGCATCCACTTCTAGGGGGCCTAGGGCCTTCAAGGTGGAAAAGTTATTCAGGAGTCTGATGACCACTGAATAGAAGCATCCTGAGAAGGGACCGATGATATCTAAGATATTCAAAACCTTATACCCCTTAATCTAGGACCAACTGGAAGACTGGGGTCCGCCTCCTAAAGTGGATCTAGCCATAGCCAAGCTGTCGAGACGCACCGTGGTCCCCTCTGAGGATGGGTCTAATCTCCAGGATCCACTAGATAGAAGTGTGGAATGCCCTTTAAGAGGCTATTCTGCTACTTCCACCTCAGTTGCGGTTGCTAATTTTCTAAGACTGAAGCTCCTGGAAATTCAGGCAGATTTAGACTCTGGCGTAGCTATAGCTGACATCAGTTCCCAGTTCAGGTCTGCTCTTAGGTGCGGATTTTTATAACTGAATCGGCGTCTCAACAGCTTAAGCTGGCTTCTAAGTCCATGGCTCTTTCCGTAGCCAGTAGAAGGCCTGTCTCCTCGAAGTCGCCGCTCCCTTGGGTGTTGGAAACGGCTAAAAGATGGGAGGTCCTTGATTCCACCCCGGTGGATCATGTTGACCACAGATGCATCCCTTCTAGATTGGGGAGCCCATCTGGAAGAAGTTCCATCACAAGATACTTGGACTCCCCAAGAGAGCCAGATGTTGTCGAATTTTAAAAAATTGAGAGCGGTCCGGTTGGCACTCCTGCACTTCGCGCCTCAACTCCAGGGCGAAGCAGTGTAGGTTCTGACAATATGACGACAGTATGTTACATAAACCGACAGGGAGGAACGAGGTCCCAATCTCTCCTCCAGGAAGTAGGATGGATCCTAACTTGGGCAGAGAACAACCTTACCCACCTGACCGCAGTTCACATCAGAGGAACGCTCAATGTGGTGGCGGATCGCCTAAGTCGAAACCTTCTGGAGCAGGCGAGTGGTCACTAAGCCAGGAGATCTTCCGTCAGATTACACAACGGTGGGGAACGCCAGAGATCGATCTTATGGCAACAAGGTTCAACGCTAAGATAACCAGGTTTTGCTCCCTACACAGGGAGGACAATCCCTGGGCTGTGGATGCTCTGTCCATTCCATGGAGGTTCAGGCTGGCCTACATATTCCCTCCAGGTTCCATGATACCAACTGTATTGATGAAACTCAGGCAGGACCAGACCTCAGTGATCGCCATAATACCCTTCTGGCCGAAGAGGTTTTGGTTCACCCAGCTCATGCAGATGAGCCAGGGACAATTTTGGAAGCTTCCCCTGAGGGAGGACCTAGTTCATCTAGCTCCACTTTCTACAGGGTGGATTAGATAAAGGTCTCAGACCATCGACCTTAAGGGTACATACCTCAGCTCTGTCTGCAAATTTGGGGAAACCATTTTCTCAGGACCCTCTAGTTAAAAGGTTCCTTAAGGGAGCCGAAAGACTACATCCCAGGATCCTGATCAGTGGGATCTGTCAGTCGTGCTCAGGGGGTTATGCTCTCCCCCCTTTGAGCACCTTCAGAGCGTGGATTCAAAGTTCCTATCCTGGAAAACCAGTTTTTTGCTGGCTATTACATCAGCAAAGAGATTCAGAGAATTGCAGGCCTTGGCCGTGGTGGAGCCATACACACTTTTCTTACCGGATAGAGTCGTCCTGCTTTTTCTCCTGACCTTTGTTCCTAAGGTTCCTTCCTTCCACAACGTAAACCAGGTCATTTCTTTACCAGTTTTCTATTCAGCTCCGGTATCGGAGCAAGAACAGGTGCTTCAGACCCTAGATGTTGCCAGAAGCATAAAGGTATACTTGGAAAGAGCTAAGGACTTTCGGAGATCCGAGAATTTGTTCATGCTCTTTGCCGGAGGGAACAGAGGTCTTTTTTAAAGCATGACTTGCAAAGTTTGTCATTATTTCAATAACAAAGGATAACATGAATTACACAGGGTAAGGGGTAAGGCAGGAAAGGGTAAAAGTGACAAGAGGTAGCAAGCTCTATCATATATTTGATGAAACTTTGTTGTATCAGGATTGTAGCCAGTAATTCCATGTAACTCTAAATTTGGCTCGATTATTATTTACAGAAGCATTAATCATTTCACAAAGACAGTTACTGTTAACCAAATCGATTATTTCCATTAATGGAGAAGAGGATAGGTTTTTCCAATACTGAGCAATTTTCCCTCTAGTAGCTATGATAACATGAATAATAACTGTTCTATAGGTCTTGGGGAAAAGATCCAGATCAATGGAGAGTAAGCTTTGGGCCAATGAGAGTGAAATGGGAAGTATTACAAATTTGGGATAACATGAGGTTAATTGAGATCCAAATTGGTTTAATCTCACTACATTCCCACCAAATATGTTCCATATTGGCTTTTGTTGATGAACGTCTCCAGCAGGCCTGAGATGATGTGGGGTACATTTTGGATAATCTATGGGGAGTATAGTACCATCTGTAATGAATTTTCCTGGAATTTTCCAGATGGTTGACGCATCTGGAAGAGGTACATATGATAAAGAATGCTGACTCCCATTGTTCTGAGGATATATTAAAATTTAGCTTTGATTCCCATTTTTTCAATAATGGGTTCAGTGGTGAGTCCGGACTGTCAGTTATTAAGTAGTAATCGAGACAGGGCTTTGAGATTATTCAGAAGGTTGTGTAGTACCTTCTTCAATTGAGAAGTTACAGCGGACATGGGGAAATCCAACACAGACAGAAAGTGCCTAATTTGTAGGAACTTATATAGTTCCCTATGAGGGATCTTAAATTTAAGGGTTAAATTAGTAAAGGAATCCAAAGCATCATTCATTACCATATCTCCCAATTTTTTAATTCCCATATCAATCCAATTGTTAATGTTTAGATCTAAGATGCATCTCCCCATGACCTCCAACGGGATCTCAGAAAGGGAGACGTTGATAAGTTTCAGTTTAGTCATTAATAGGGTCCAAATGTCCAGCGCTGCTTGGATTGTAGGTGGGATTTTAATGGTACAGGAATTTTTATTTAATAAAACTGAGTAGAAAAATATTTGAGGAATATCAATCCCCAAAATGTGGTTCTCAATAGTGATCCAATGTTTGTTGACTTGATTTAGCCATGTAAATCTCAGCTGTTCAAATATACAAGCTCTAGAATACCTAATGATTGACGGGCATCCCAATCCCCCTTTGGAAATAGGTAAATAAAGTATATCCACTTCAACTCTAGGTTTTTTATCTTGCCATATAAATTTAAGCAACGATTTCTGGATCTCTTTTAGGTGTTTCATGGGTATAGGAATTGGTAGGTTGCGGAATAAATAAAGAATCTGAGGTATAATGAACATTTTCACCACTGATATCCTTCCCATCCAGGAAATTTCATGATGTTTCATTTTATTTAGGTCAGATTTAATTTTTTTCAGGTAGGAGATCGGTGGTTGACGAAGTCAACTTGATTCCCAAATACGTGATGCATTCAGAGTCCCATTTAAAGGGATAACTAGTTTTCAATAAGGTGAGATCGGAATCCTTCAATCTGATGTTAAAAACCTGGCATTTTGCTACGTTCAGGCTATAATAAGACACTGAACTAAAGGACTTTAGAATTTGCATCATGATAGGTAGATATGTTATTGGGTTGGTTAATGCCAAGATAATATCGTCAGCAAATAATCAAATTTTATGGGTTATTTCTCCTACTTGTATGTCTGTGATCTGTGAGTGATTTCTAATACATTCAGCTAAAGGTTTGATTATTAGTGCAAATATAATTGGCGATAGGGGGCATCCCTGCCTTGTTCCGTTATTTATTTGGAATCGGTTGGATAATATTCCATTAATAAGTACTCTTGCCGAAGGTGCAGAGTAAAGTGCACCCATAGCCCTGGCAAACTGTCCCTGTATTCCAAATTTTGACAGTACTGCCTCCAAGTACCCCCAATGTACTCAGTCGAACACCTTCTCCGTGTCCAGAGATAGGAGCAGGGAAGGCGTTCGTCTTGTTTTCGCTAAATGAATGAGATCAATTATACGTCTAGTGCCATCCAGGGTTTGTCTCGATTTTATAAATCCTACTTGGTCATGGTGAACAAGGTGTGGAACTATGGATGATAACCTATTTGCTAATAATTTAGAATAGATTTTTAGGTCAGAATTTAGGAGAGAGATCCTGCAGAGGTTTTCTGGATAATCGGGGGATTTACCCGGTTTGGGGAGAGCCACTATGGTGGCTTGAAGCATTTCAGGTGGTATATTCCCTGTAGTCATTATATGAGAGAATGTGGAAATGAGATGTGGAGATAACATATCCCCAAAGATTTTAAAATATTTATTAGTTAATTCATCAGGTCCCGGGGATTTATTGTTTTTTGTTAATTTGATAATATGCAAAATGTCTTTACTCTAAGAAGTTGTTGATCAAATCCGGGGTTGGTTGGGGCCCTAGTTTGTTGTTCTTAAGATTGTATAATTTTGTATAATAATCGGCAAAGGTATTAGAGATTTCCTGCGGGTTGATCACTTTTTCTTTGCGGGTATTATAAATAAATGGAAATTCTTTCCTATTTTGTGTAGCTTTAATTTTATTAGCCAAGATCTTACTTGCCTTATTGCCTTGTGAGTAGTATTTTGCTTTTGATTTCCCTAAGGTATGTTCATAGTTATTTTGCTAGAGTTGATATACAGTCAGGTCCATAAATATTGGGACATCGACACAATTGTAACATTTTTGGCTCTATACACCACCACAATGGATTTGAAATGAAACAAACAAGATGTGCTTTAACTGCAGACTGTCGGCTTTAATTTGAGGGTATTTACATCCAAATCAGGTGAACGGTGTAGGAATTACAACAGTTTGCATATGTGCCTCCCACTTGTTAAGGAACCAAAACTAATGGGACAATTGGCATCTCAGCTGTTCCATGGCGAGGTGGGTGTTTTTCCCTCATTATCCTAATTACAATGAGCAGATAAAAGGTCCAGAGTTCATTTCAAGTCTGCTATTTGCATTTGGAATCTGTTGCTGTCAACTCTCAAGGTGAGATCCAAAAAGCTGTCACTATCAGTGAAGCAAGCCATCATTAGGCTGAAAAAACACAAAAAAAACCATCAGATAGATAACAAAAACATTAGGCCTGGCCAAAACAACTGTTTGGAACATTCTTAAAAAGAAGGAACGCATCGGTGAGCTCAGCAACACCAAAAGACCCGGAAGACCACGGAAAACAACTGTGGTGGATGAGCGAAGAATTATTTCCCTGGTGAAGAAAACACCCTTCACAACAGTTGGCCAGATGAAGAACACTCTCCAAGAGGTAGGTGTACAGTGGCGGAAATAATTATTTGACCCCTCACTGATTTTGTAAGTTTGTCCAATGACAAAGAAATGAAAAGTCTCAGAACAGTATCATTTCAATGGTAGGTTTATTGTAACAGTGGCAGATAGCACATCAAAAGGAAAATCGAAAAAATAACTTTAAATAAAAGATAGCAACTGATTTGCATTTCATTGAGTGAAATAAGTATTTGAACCCCTACCAACCATTAAGAGTTCTGGCTCCCACAGAGTGGTTAGACACTTCTACTCAATTAGTCACCCTCATTAAGGACACCTGTCTTAACTAGTCACCTGTATAAAAGACACCTGTCCACAGAATCAATCAATCAAGCAGACTCCAAACTCTCCAACATGGGAAAGACCAAAGAGCTGTCCAAGGATGTCAGAGACAAAATTGTAGACCTGCACAAGGCTGGAATGGGCTACAAAACCATTAGCAAGAAGCTGGGAGAGAAGGTGACAACTGTTGGTGCGATTGTTCGAAAATGGAAGGAGCACAAAATGACCATCAATCGACCTCGCTCTGGGGCTCCACGCAAGATCTCACCTCGTGGGGTGTCAATGGTTCTGAGAAAGGTGAAAAAGCATCCTAGAACTACACGGGAGGAGTTAGTTAATGACCTCAAATTAGCAGGGACCACAGTCACCAAGAAAACCATTGGAAACACATTACACCGCAATGGATTAAAATCCTGCAGGGCTCGCAAGGTCCCCCTGCTCAGGAAGGCACATGTGCAGGCCCGTCTGAAGTTTGCCAATGAACACCTGAATGATTCAGAGAGTGACTGGGAGAAGGTGCTGTGGTCTGATGAGACCAAAATAGAGCTCTTTGGCATTAACTCAACTCGCTGTGTTTGGAGGAAGAAAAATGCTGCCTATGACCCCCAAAACACCGTCCCCACCGTCAAGCATGGGGGTGGAAACATTTTGCTTTGGGGGTGTTTTTCTGCTAAGGGCACAGGACAACTTATTCGCATAAACGGGAAAATGGACGGAGCCATGTATCGTGAAATCCTGAGCGACAACCTCCTTCCCTCTGCCAGGAAACTGAAAATGGGTCGTGGATGGGTGTTCCAGCACGACAATGACCCAAAACATACAGCAAAGGCAACAAAGGAGTGGCTCAAGAAGAAGCACATTAAGGTCATGGAGTGGCCTAGTCAGTCTCCGGACCTTAATCCAATCGAAAACCTATGGAGGGAGCTCAAGCTCAGAGTTGCACAGAGACAGCCTCGAAACCTTAGGGATTTAGAGATGATCTGCAAAGAGGAGTGGACCAACATTCCTCCTAAAATGTGCGCAAACTTGGTCATCAATTACAAGAAACGTTTGACCTCTGTGCTTGCAAACAAGGGTTTTTCCACCAAGTATTAAGTCTTTTTTTGTTAGAGGGTTCAAATACTTATTTCACTCAATGAAATGCAAATCAGTTGCTATCTTTTATTTAAAGTTATTTTTTCGATTTTCCTTTTGATGTGCTATCTGCCACTGTTACAATAAACCTACCATTGAAATGATACTGTTCTGAGACTTTTCATTTCTTTGTCATTGGACAAACTTACAAAATCAGTGAGGGGTCAAATAATTATTTCCGCCACTGTATGTGTGTCAAAGTCAACAATAAAGAGAAGACTTCACCAGAGTGAATACAGAGGGTTCACCACAAGATGTCAACCATTGGTGAGCCTCAAAAACAGGAAGGCCAGATTAGAGTTTGCCAAACGACATCTAAAAAAGCCTTCACAGTTCTGGAACAACATCCTATGGACAGATAAGACCAAGATCAACTTGTACCAGAGTGATGGGAAGAGAAGAGTATGGAGAAGGAAAGGAACTGCTCATGATCCTAAGCATCTATGGCTGCCAATGATACTGCTTCTCTTGTATTTATTGATGATGTGACTGCTGACAAAAGCAGCAGGAGGAA
The DNA here is from genome assembly GCF_905171765.1 of Bufo bufo. Taxonomy (NCBI): domain Eukaryota; kingdom Metazoa; phylum Chordata; class Amphibia; order Anura; family Bufonidae; genus Bufo; species Bufo bufo. The sequence continues at coordinate 296,456,831 of NC_053390.1, forward strand.
TTCTGAAGTGTTTCGGGCAATATTATCTGCTCATATTCAGCCAAATGCTTCAGAACTCATTGGACGGCGCTTCACAGTGCAGATGGACAATGACCCAAAGCATACTGCAAAAGCAACCAAAGAGTTTTTTAAGGGAAAGAAGTGGAATGTTATGCAATGGCCAAGTCCATCACCGGACCTGAATCCGATTGAGCATGCATTTCACTTGCTGAAGACAAAACTGAAGGGAAAATGCCCCAAGAACAAGAAGGAACTGAAGACAGTTGCTGTAGAGGCCTGGCAGAGCATCACCAGGGATGAAACCCACCGTCTGCTGATGTCTATGCGTTCCAGACTTCAGGCTGTAATTGACTGCAAAGCATTTGCAACCAAGTATTAAAAAGTGAAAGTTTGAGTTATGATTATTATTCTGTCCCATTACTTTTGGTTCCTTAACAAGTGGGAGGCACATATGCAAACTGCTGTAATTCCTGCACCGTTCACCTGATTTGGATGTAAATCCCCTTAAATTAAAGCTGACAGTCTGCAGGTAAAGCACATATTGTCCGTTTCATATTGTCCGGTTGTGGTGGAGTATAGAGCCAAAATTTTTAGAATTCTGTCGATGTCCCAATATTTATGGACCTGACTGTAACTCATATCGAAGATCTCTAAGTTGGTTTTTAATGGTCTGGTAGGAGTTTGTCTTATATTTAATTTCTAAGTTAGTTATAGATGTGCATAGCTGTTCTGTACGCATTCGTCTTTGTTTTTTTAAGAAGGATGCAATTCGGATGAGGTGGCCTATTATGTAGGCCTTGTAAGCACACCAAGTAGTAGTTGGTTGTATCTCCAGAGTGTAGTTGTACATGAAGTATTCTTTAAGTACCTCGTTGATTTGAGCTTGTGTGGAGAGTAAGGATAAGTGGTAATTGTTAATTCTCCAGGGAGTATGTGCTGGTTGGTAAAACCGTTCTAAGATTTGACATGAGATTGGCGCGTGGTCAGACCAGGTTATGGGTCCTATGTTGGATGATTGGACATTTTGTAAGGTCCATTTGTCAGCAATTATCAAGTCAATTCTAGAGTACTGTTCATGGGTTTTGAATAAAAGGTATAATCTCGTTCTGATGCGTGCAATACTCTCCATGTATCATATGAATCTTCTGCTAATAAGTATTGTGCAAATTGTATAGAGGGTTGGGATTTTGTATGGTTAGATTTATCGATAGTTGGCGCTGGGGGTAAGTAAAAGTCTCCACAAATAATCAGAGAACCTTGTTTAACGGATTGAGCAGTGGATATTACTTCTTTAATGAATGCTAACTTGTTTATGTTTGGCGCGTACAGAGAAACCAAAGTGAAAAGTGTATTGTTAATGGTGCATACAAGTATAACATATCTACCGTTGTCATCTATTTTGCACTGAATTGATTGGAAAGAAAGGGAATCTTTCACGGCGATGATTACCCCTCTTTTCTTTTTCACTGCAGTTGATGCAAATACATTAGAAAATTTTGTATTTTTGAGTCTGAGTGTCAGATTCATTCAGATGGGTCTCTTGAATGCAAATCACGTCACATTTAAGAGAGTTAACTTCTTTCCAAAGTAATGAACGCTTAAAAGGGCTATTTAGACAGTTTGCGTTAATTGAGGAAATTTTTATAACCATCAATGGCAGTGAAAATAGTAACAGTTCAGCAATACGTTGTGTTGTACAATGAGCTACAGAGCAAGTGCGGCACCTTCACCAAGATGGGGCAGTTGCTCCGCCCCCTCAAGCACAAAATATATTGAGCTCGCTTGTCACTTAGAAGGTAATTAGGTAAATGGGTAGGTAAAGGGGAGGAACAGAGAAGATAAGAAGGGTAAGAGGATTAGGTGAATTTAAACAAAGTAATATAACTGTGCCTGAAACCATTTTTAAACTAAAGTCCGCTTCTAAGATAACTGTTCTGGTTCTGATCAATGGTCAGGTAGGTTGATACACTGCTCCATATTAGATAGATACGTGCATGCACGGCGAGAGAAATAACACTGACACTCTAGATAAGGTCAAAGCATAACTCTAATTTATTAGGTGGGGGCTTCACAATATATACCCTCCATATAAGTGGGAGGAGTGGGCTCACATGATTGGTCTTTTAGCAAGAAGGAATGTAAACAGGAAATAAGTTTTTAAGGCATATGTATGATAGACTCAGAGGAATTCCTGACAGTTTCAAGTTTTTGCTGCAAATAGTTTCAATCATAGAATGCATACTGGGGGTTGTCTCTCGGACAGACACCATTTTGGAAGTGATAATCAAGTGTCCATTATATTCAATAACAGTCCCGCCTTGGATTCTTGATTGTAGAACTTTCCCTGCCTAGTGAACCCCTGGGAATACCATTCACATTCCTCTTCACCCACAGTGGCGACAACCTACCCCTTTTGGGTAGACTCCCGGTTAATCGGACTTATGATAGTACCCTGGGATTAATCTTTCCCTATCTCGGTACGACATTGTAATTGGTGGAGGAACTTGTGTTTAATTCTTTGGTTTTCATTTCTTCTTCACCATATAGCAGCATGATGGGCTGTTCAGTAGTTGAAATCACATTTTTCGGACACAGTACAATGCAACATGACACTACTGACATTAATACTAGCATCAAGACTATCACTATACCTATCTGGGTGAGGAAGGATTTCCAATTTTTGAACCATCCATAGTACTCATCCCATGGGTCTGTTATCCCTGAGTTGCGTTTAATTCCTCTGAGATGTTAGTAAGCTTGTTTATTGCTTCAGTTACCTTCCCTTTGGGGCCAGTGTTATCTGGGATGTAGGTGCAGCAAGTTTCCCCAATAATTTTACAAACTCCCCCAGTCTCAGCTAGGATCATATCTAGGGCCATCCTGTTCTGAAAGGCCACAGCAGAAGTAGCCTCTAACTGTTCTCCAATTCATTTTAGGGCATCACGGGTGTAGTTTACAAATCTTTGCTGATTATAATATATGTAGTTTATCCAGTTGACGTTCTTGTTGATTGTCACCATTGGGAGTAGGGATTCAAATCCAGCTGCCACCTGATCTCTGGCCTTAAACTCATTGGGGACCCCCCTTGGGACTCCTATTGCGCCTATATACACATGTTGGTCAAAGCTTCCCTGTAGGGAGGCCTCCCTTTTTGACCTCCTTAAATAGGTTTTTTGAGTATACCCTCTAACTGTGGGGTCATCTTCTAGTATGTGAAGGGGCATTATGGCTTTCGCTAGGGCACATTCACCGGACCAATTGCCTTCTAACCTAGTTCTTATTTTTCCGTCTCCACAGATAAAATAGATGTCCCCCAAAGATACCCTCTGATTCTGTGTTTCAGTGGACAGGTTGCTGTAGGATGAGCAGTACCCCTCTGTGAAGTTGCCCAAGAATCTCTGACTGCCAGGTTTGAAGTAACAGATGTAGTTACCGGGGTATATGGTTATGCCTTCACCTGGTTTGGGGGTTTTTACTACCAGGGGGTATTTTCTCTTCCAGTTTTCACAGGAAGAGTCATTCACGCTAGTGTTGGTGTATATGCTGAGGAAGCAGCTTTCAGTCTCAGGAGGCAGATGCAAGGGCACTGTGCCTAGGTGTGGGCGTGCCCCCCCCCCCCCTATGTAACAGTTCGTCTTATTGTGTGTGTCAGCATTGTATTTCATCCATTCTAACCACAGGTTGGTGTCAAAAAATCCTGTCTCGGCGGCCATAGTATCTTCAAAGGTGGGGTCTGCTATGGCTGTCATCTGCCTAAGGGAGGTAGTGTAGGGTTTGGGTGGACCCATCTCTATCTTTGTGAGATTATGTAGGTCTTACAGGTGGAACATGCCCATGTCCCCAGCAGTTACCCCCATCCAGGTGCCTATAAGGTATGTCCCTGCGTCATTGGGGCTGGGGTTTTCTATTGTGAGGGTAAGTGGCATGTTGGAGCCTGTCTGTCCACTTGGGTGGCATCTTCTACTCTTTTTTTTTTTTTTTAAATAGGAGGTACATATTTATTGGTTCAGTATATCTAGAACAAAAAATATTTCAATTTTTTTGCCAGTTTCCATTCCATATTAGTTTACTAAACTAGCATGCTCTGCATGGGTATATGTCAACAGTTTTAATATATTTTTTTTTTTTGAATTAATTATCTTTATTAATATATCAAAACAAATTACAATAAACAAAAGAATTAAGTAAATACTCCCCCTCTTCAATATATTTTCCCCTTATCCCAATTCCCTCTACCAACCCCCCTCCCCCCCACCCCGAACCTGTGATGCGTCCAAAAAATATATAATAAAAAAATTCATAAATAAATAAGATAATAATAAATTAATAAACAAAGTTTTAGAAATGATCACAACCAGTCAAATCTTCCAACCGCCCCATATCTTGATCCACTTCTCATCCGCATCGCTCTGCCTATACAAGATTTGCACGTAGTTTTTTACCTTGTTAACTAGGTTTATCCATGTATTTAGTTCTGGAGTATGTCGAGCAAACCAGGTCCGACCTACCTAAATTCTAGCTAGCAGCAGTATCCTGCCTAAGAGGATCTTTTGATACTTATGGCTACTTATTTTGGAAAACTCATTAAGCAAAAACACTTGTGGTTCAAAGGGTATTCGTATTTTAAGTTTATAAGTGATGAAGTTATTAATACTATTCCAGTATTTTATAAGTTCTGGGCAGGTCCAGATCATATGGAGATAGTCCGCACCTGAGGTATCACATCTAGGGCACTTAGATGTATCTCTTCGCCCACATTTATTCAACCATGTAGGGGTGACATATAGTCTATGGCAAATATTAAAATGTACTAGAACATGATTAAAGTTCTGGGATAGTGAACCTAAATTCGCAAAGATATTCCCCCATCCTTCTAATTGTATATTCGGACAATCCAATTCCCAGGCTCTTTGTCCTGGTGACTGTGTATCACTAAACCGTGCCTTAACTAATAGTTTATATATATTTGAAATCTTCATTCTAAAGGGTGTCCTCCCTATTCAATCATTCAAAAAGGATGAACTATCTATATCCAACACCAGTTTATCGTCCAAGCTAAATAATGCTGAACGCAGTTAAAAGTACCTAAACCATGAAAGGTTTTCTACATTATGTGATAGCTCTGTAAATGACTTAATCTCTCTGTCTTTAACTACTTGTGAGATATACAAGATTCTATTCTTTTGCCAATATGTGTCCGCTGCAATACCATCTAACATCTGTAAGTGTACATTATGCCAAAGAGGCGTGAATGTGAGTGAACCCTTTACCTTCAGCCATGTTCTAGTAGTAGCCCACACTTTCAAAAGTAGTTTTATAGTCTCTCTGTAACCCCGCTCATGGCTCCTCAGTAGCCCAGATTCCAGAAGGGTAAATATATTATTATGAACATGACTACCTACTAGCCTCCCTAGAAGTGCACTATTTTTTGATTCATAGCACATCAATAGCTGGGCAGCAATAAAGTACCCTTTAAGATAGGGGAGGTTTAAACCCCCACACTCCAGTGGTTTATATAGATATTCGAGTTTTATTCAAACTCGTTTTCTTCCCCACACTAAAATATAAATTATTCTTTCCATGAGTTTAAAATATTTGTCTTCTATCCAGGTAGGTGTATTCCTGAGCACATAAAGGAATTGTGGTAGTATCACCATTTTAACCAATGAAACTCGGTCAGCTCTAGATAGGGGAAGTCTCAGCCAAATCCCTATTTTAGCTCTAGTTTTCGTTATTAGGGGGATCAGATTAAGTTGCACAAAATTTTCAACCCTGGGTGATATAATCAAGCCCAAGTATTGAAAAGTGTTACAATGTCCAATTGGGTCACGAGAGCCTCTTTCTGAGGTAACGGGTCGATTGGCATCAAACTGGTCTTAGACCAGTTTATAAGCAGACCAGAGACCTCACCAAATGATTTAACCATTTGAATAGTTCTAGGAAGAATTGTTTCCGTGTGGTCTATAAAAAAAAGAACATCATCCGCATATAAAGATATACGGTCTTGCGCTCCTAGTGTTCCAAATCCTTTAACCTGATCATCCTGCCTGATGGCCAAAGCTAAGGGTTCAATATAAATATCGAATAACAGTGGGGAAGTGGGGATAGTGGGCAGCCCTGCCGCGTACCTCTATTTAAATCAAAACTAGTGGTCAGAATCCCATTAAGACTCAGTTTTGCCGTGGGAGATCTATACATTAATTTAAGGATATTTATAAATCTTTCCCCAAAGCCCATCCTTGTCAGAACCCTCCAGAGGAAGCGCCACTCCACCCTGTCAAAGGCCTTAGAGGCATCCAGTGACAGGATGGAGCGGGTAGTCCCCCCAAGGGCCTGTATGTTGGCAAAGAGCCGATGCAGATTGTGATGCGTACCCTTGTTTGGAATAAAGCCATTCTGATCTGGATGGACAATGGAGGAAATAACCCTAAAGAGCCTTGTGGCCAAAATCCTTGCAAGGAGCTTTACATCTGCATTAAGCAGTGAGATTGGTCTATATGATTCCAGATCTGCAGGATCCTTGCCTTTTTTTGGAATTAATGTTATTACGGCTTCCATCATTGAATCTGGCAGTTTCCCATCCTCCACCAATTCAGCAAAGACCCCCAACAGTCTAGGGAGAATAAACTCCTTGTATTTACTATAGAATTCGTATGGGAGTCCATCTGAACCGGGGGTGGAATTAGCCGAGCATAATTTAATAGCCCCCTCAAGTTCCTGAATTGAAAACTCTACCTCAAGTGCTTTCTTTTGAGCCCCAGTAATAGTTGGTAAAACAATGCCATCAAGATAATAATCCATCATTTCATCTGTAATCTTGGATTCAGCTTTATAAAGATCTAGGAAGTGGTCCACAAAGGCTTTCTCTACCGGACCCTGTCCACTAACCGTTCTACCATTGGCCAATCGGACATTATCTATATATTTTTTAGATTCTTGACTCAAGATCACTCTGGACAGAAGTTTACCAGGTCGCCCTGACTCTGTATAATATTTTTGCCCTTTAAAAAATAAACTTTGTTGGGCCTTGTCCAGCAAGAAATTAGAGTATGCTTGTGTGGTCCTTTGCATACTTTCCCTATTCTCCTCCGTCTTATTTGTATACAGGGAGTGCAGAATTATTAGGCAAGTTGTATTTTTGAGGATTAATTTTATTATTGAACAACAACCATGTTCTCAATGAACCCAAAAAACTCATTAATATCAAAGCTGAATATTTTTGGAAGTAGTTTTTAGTTTGTTTTTAGTTTTAGCTATTTTAGGGGGATATCTGTGTGTGCAGGTGACTATTACTGTGCATAATTATTAGGCAACTTAACAAAAAACAAATATATACCCATTTCAATTATTTATTATTACCAGTGAAACCAATATAACATCTCAACATTCACAAATATACATTTCTGACATTCAAAAACAAAACAAAAACAAATCAGTGACCAATATAGCCACCTTTCTTTGCAAGGACACTCAAAAGCCTGCCATCCATGGATTCTGTCAGTGTTTGATCTGTTCACCATCAACATTGCGTGCAGCAGCAACCATAGCCTCCCAGACACTGTTCAGAGAGGTGTACTGTTTTCCCTCCTTGCAAATCTCACATTTGATGATGGACCACAGGTTCTCAATGGAGTTCAGATCAGGTGAACAAGGAGGCCATGTCATTAGATTTTCTTCTTTTATACCCTTTCTTGCCAGCCACGCTGTGGAGTACTTGGACGCGTGTGATGGAGCATTGTCCTGCATGAAAATCATGTTTTTCTTGAAGGATGCAGACTTCTTCCTGTACCACTGCTTGAAGAAGGTGTCTTACAGAAACTGGCAGTAGGACTGGGAGTTGAGCTTGACTCCATCCTCAACCCGAAAAGGCCCCACAAGCTCATCTTTGATGATACCAGCCCAAACCAGTACTCCACCTCCACCTTGCTGGCGTCTGAGTCGGACTGGAGCTCTCTGCCCTTTACCAATCCAGCCACGGGCCCATCCATCTGGCCCATCAAGACTCACTCTCATTTTATCAGTCCATAAAACCTTAGAAAAATCAGTCTTGAGATATTTCTTGGCCCAGTCTTGACGTTTCAGCTTGTGTGTCTTGTTCAGTGGTGGTCGTCTTTCAGCCTTTCTTACCTTGGCCATGTCTCTGAGTATTGCACACCTTGTGCTTTTGGGCACTCCAGTGATGTTGCAGCTCTGAAATATGGCCAAACTGGTGGCAAGTGGCATCTTGGCAGCTGCACGCTTGACTTTTCTCAGTTCATGGGCAGTTATTTTGCGCCTTGGTTTTTCCACACGCTTCTTGCGACCCTGTTGACTATTTTGAATGAAACGCTTGATTGTTCGATGATCACGCTTCAGAAGCTTTGCAATTTTAAGAGTGTTGCATCCCTCTGCAAGATATCTCACTATTTTTGACTTTTCTGAGCCTGTCAAGTCCTTCTTTTGACCTATACAGCTTGGAGTAAGACAACATGCATAAAGAGGATGATGTGGTCAAAATACTCATTTGCCTAATAATTCTGCACGCAGTGTAGAAGGATTGTGTCGCCAGAGATGCTAGTTATTCGAAGTTTTTCTGTTTTTTCCCGTACTCCTTTCTGATGTTTGCGATATTACTGACCATCATTCCCCTCATATAGGCCTTAAAGGTGTCCCATACCACCTGGATTTTTGCTGAGCCATAGTTGTTATCCCAGAATCGGTTGATTTCATTCTGAATTATTTAATGTCCCTTTATTACTGATAACCAATAAGAGTTTAATCTAAATGGGGGTTTCTGTATGTATCTTTCCTGAGTCAAACAAAGTTCAAGGAGTAGCGGCAAGTGGTCCGAGAATGACCTTGTTTCATACTTCATTCGCTTTACCAGTCTCACATATTTTCTAATTATCAGGGCAAGGTCTATTCTGGACATAGATTTACCTGCTTTACTAATACATGAAAAGGCCCTTTTCCCCTGTCCTAGGTATCCCCAAACATCTTCGAACCCAGCCTCAGAGCAAAACCGTGCCAATGGGGACCCCTGAACAGGGTTATCTCCCTTGCTACTCGTAGAAACCCTATCCAATACGGGATTAATGACACCAATAATCAATGTTGGACACTCTGGCCATTTATCCATGAATGATAGCAAAGAATTGAGGACTGAAAAAGAGAATGGCGGTGGAATATAGACAAAAGCCAAGATACATGTCTTCCCCATCAACCTGCAGTATAGGAAGATAAATCTCCCTTGCTGGTAGACAGAGGATGCCTCGCACACGAAATCAATCATTCTATGTATAAAAACAGTAATGCCTCTGGAGTAGCTGGAAAAAGTGGAATGATACGTGTGCGCAGCCCATCCCCTGCAGACCACCCTGGAGGTCTCCCCAGTAAGATGCGTTTCCAACAAACACACTGTTGCTGGGAGATGGATCCGTGTCAGATCAAAGACCGCTTGTCTCTTTCCTCTATCCCCCAAACCACGTACATTCCAAGCGAGAATTCTAATAAAAAAAAGGACGCATCACAGCCCAGATCCCACCCCCCATACAAATAATCCACCACATATTGTAGCAGATTTCTCTCCTGTGACCATCCCTCCCACACTCCCCCCTGCTCGGCACCTCCCAACTAAATAACGGAGAAAAAATATGTTGCGGGTATAAAAAAAAAACTCTAGTAGTTATTGTTGCCCGCAAGTCCTAGAACAACTGAGTCACATATCATTACGTTCAAGCCAATCCGCGGCTTTATCCGGAGTATCAAAAAATAGGATTGTGTCCTTAAAAATAATCCGAAGTTTTGCTGGGAACATAAGGGAGTATTTAATATCCCTTTCTATTAGCTTCTTTTTTACCATCATAAATGAGCGTCTCTTTTCTTGGATGTCTTTTGAAAAATCAGGAAAAAAGGCCAATCTATTATTTACAACTGGTGAGCATTCCCTCGCCCTTCTCAGTAGCATATCTCTGTCCCCAGTAGTCAATAATTTAACAAGAAATGTCCGAGGTTGTCTCCCAGGAATTGGTTTGCCACCTGGGACCCTCTTTCTATCATAAATAGTGGAGAAAACGGATCCCTCCCAAAGTCTTCTACTTCTACTCTTAAACAGTGTCATGCGGGAAAGCAAGGATTTACCCATTTTGTCTTTTTTGTCTCAGGCACTCAGGTCTGGATCCCCATGGGTCTCCCGTGTTCCACCCAACTGCTCCTTATGAGTTACACTGTTCCCCATACTGGTTATCAGTGACACAGATGTATGTAGATCTATGGCTGCCCGTTTGGTACACGCTACATTGCCATGCTGGCATTGGGCACAATACTAGACTGCAATATTCGAATTTGAAAGTAGCCACATGAGTGCTGGAGGAATTAAACCAAAAAGTGGTCAATATGTAGCCATCCCTCTCTTTTTGTTGGGTGATGGCCAATTGTCCTCCTGTCTTTGGAAGATTCTGTGTATATGTGACTGTGTAGGTGTAGACAAAAAGTAGCAGAGCAATAACTGTTGCAAAAGGCATCATGCAGATTCAGCGGTGGTTCCCTCGAAATCTGGAGCTGGCACTCGTATTCTTTTGCAGTGTGATGCGTGGATCCAGTTAGGTCTCCCCTCGAGTTTTACAGAAGTTAGGGTGGTCAGCAGCACCTGGTAAGGTCCCTCGTATCGTGGTTCGAGGGTAATTCTGATATGCTTCTTGACCACCACCCACTCTCCAGGTTTCAGAGTGTGGCTTCCTTCTAGGGAGTTAGGATCTGGAATGTAAGAGAAAACTTGTGCATGTATGTTAGACAATTGTTTACTCAGAGCTATCACATATTTGGCAACAGATTCATAATGCATTTGCAACTGTTGCGGGAAATACTGTCCCATTCTTGGCCCTTAACCCAAATAGGATCTTGTATGGTGTCAGTTTGTGTGGAGGCCTTGGTGTGTGCTTAACTGAAAAGAGTGCTATAGGCAAGCACTAAACCCAATTGAGCCCTGTCTCCCTGGTCATCTTCAACATTTTTTACTTCAACAACCAGTTCAATCTTTCAACTTTGCCGCTGCTTTGGGGCCTGTAGGGGGTGTGATACGTCAGGTGCAACCCTACCATTTCCCAGACTTCTTGGGTTAATCTGGCAGTGAATGCTGGGCCCTGATCACTCTCAATGACCTCAGGTACTCCGAACCTACAGACAAGCTCCTGCATCAGTTTTTTTTAGCAGTAGTAGTTGCTGTCTGATTTTGGACGGGGTAGGCTTCTGGCCACCCAGAGAACAAGTCTATCACTACCAGCACATATTGAAACCCATGGCACCACATTGATGTGGTCGATTTGTATCCTCTGAAAGGCATATAAGGTCTTTGGGAGACATTTCCGGGCCGTGGGCTTGGTTCTACCTGGATTACACTCTGCGCAGATAAGGCACGCTTGAGTATGTCTCACCAGGACGGGGGTGATCCCTGGGGCCACCCATATTTTATCAATTAGCTCTTTCATGATGGTTTTGGATTGGTGGGTGGGCCCATGAGCTATTGCGGCTATTAGAGAGTTCTGGGTAGGCATACTCTCTTTCCCTGTGTCCAGAGTCCGGATTCTTCTTCGAGGGCTGACTCTTTCAACCAGTTTTCCTTTTCCCTGGGAGTGGCCTGTTTCTGCATTTGTTTCAGTAGGTCCCATTTGACTTCCTCTTGCTCCAGATCTGTTCTGTCTGGGCTCCTTCCTCTTCCATTGCTGCTCTCTTCGCTGTTTGATCAGCTAGGGCATTTCCTCTGGCCTCAGGAGTGTCAGTTCTTGTATGGGACTTTACCTTGATCACTGCCACTTGAGTGGGCAGGAGTACTGCTGCCATTAGGGCCGCTACTGCTGAGGCATTTTTGATTGGGGTTCCTGCGGCTGTGATGTAATCCTGTGCCTTCCATATTAGTCCAAAGTCATGAACCACTCCAAAGGCATATCTGGAATCCATGTAGATATTAGCGGTGGAATCTTTTGCCATGAGGGAGGCTTCAGTGAGGGCAATGAGTTCAGCCTCCTGTGCTGACTTGTCTGGGCGCAATTGTCTTGCACAGAGCACTTCATGCTCACTAGTGACTGCCATGCCTGTACGGAATTTCCCTCCACAAAGAGAATCCAATGAGGGTTTGTCAGAGGAGTGTCTTGGACTGATGGTGGTGTCCCTACTTCAGCTTCCATCATTGTGATGCAATCATGATCCTGTTCCTGGTAAAGAGAGTCAGTTGAGGTCCATAGTTCTTCTTCCTGAAGATCTTCTTCAGCATGCAGATCAATAAAATCTTCAGAAGCTTCTCCTGAATCTCTAGTATACTTCCCCCTTGGAAGAGGAAGAAGTGCAGCAGGGTTAAGGATGTGACATTTCAGAATGGTGACATTATCTGACAGGAGCAGACTACACTGCAGCTGGAGGTGGCATTGTGCAGTGAGGTGTTTGGGTTGTGTCTGCTGGAGGATGGCAGAGATGTCATGCGGAGCCAAAATAGTGAGGGGGTGCCCAAGCACAACGTCAGATGTGACGTCCAGAAGAGAGCTGGCAGCATGGACAGCTCTGACACAGGAAGAGGCAGCACTGGCTACAGGGTCAAGGCGCTTAGAGTAGTAGCCCAGTGGTCTGTTGCGTCCACCATGAGTTTGGGTAAGAACTCCAGTATTGTAGGAGTTCAACCTCCGGGTTGTCTGCCTGCCATGGTTGGAGCACGGAGGACATGGCTTTGCTAAACTATGAGGGGCTATTCTGTGCTCCCTGAGGCATCACAGTCCAAGTGTATTGCTTGCCTGCATGTGTAAATGCGACAATCTTCTTTTAATTATCTCTTTGGCCTTTGCAAACAGTGTTCTCGCTTATCACACATGCCAATGTCATGACGTCACTCCCCCCTTCCAGCTATGGCCCCCTGTTTATCACTCTACTATACTTTGTAGATCTGACCACTTACACCCATATGTCTTGTATATTTGATCTAATTTACGGTAAAACGGCATGGGCTGGGTCTCGGGGTCCGGCAACTGACTGACAATTGAATACAGCTGATTTGGTGTGAATGACACATATCTAGGTGGCCCCCTGGATATTGCTTTGGATAAAATGGTCTTATTTGCATATCTCAAAAATTCAGACTGCTCTCCTGAAACATTCTTCATCTGTTCTTTATGTCATGTAACTGTATCCGCCGCTCCTCCTTAGTCAAGTCTGACTGCCGTTTTGGAGTGCTAATATCTGCAGGAGAGGGGAAAGTTGTATGCACGGGGGGTGGTTCTGCTGGGTTCTCATCCCCACCATCCTCCTCCTCCTTCTTCCCGACCATCACTTGAACAACCCGCTGTGGCAGACTGAATATGCTATCAGGATTTATCATGGGATAGAGTGCTTTAACTTGTGAGCTTACAGGCAGGACGGAGGGATCTGGGTTACCGGGGGTTAACAGTCCAGCCGTGGGCGTCAGCTGGGAATATGACAGTGTCTCATGAAGAGCTATGGGTAGGAGGTGTCGGGGAGCTACAGGAATGTGGCTATGTGGGCTTAAAGCACCATATGCGAGGCACGTAACACTGGAGGGAGGATTCTGTTGCCCACATATGGCCCAGGTCCACCCCCCCCCCTTCTTCTTGATGACACCATAATTATAAGGTGGCTGCTGCCTGGGCATACAGTAATATCTTCCGGTCTTTTCATTATATTTCTGTTCTCCCCCTGTCCGTTCAAATTCTTTGCTGCAGTCACACCTCCTCTGCATGTACTATTTTTTTATCAGCAAGTTTGCCTTTTTTTTTTATTTAACAATGCTCTCCATGTATCAACATAAAGAGTGCCACCTTTACACATCTCATAATGTTTCTCCAACGTGGGTAAACACTTTACGAAGCGTTTTCCTCTCTTGTCTGCCACGTACTGCTCCGGTGAGCAGCATCCCTTCGGGACACTTTCAACAGTTCCCATAATGTAATATCTCCTGGAGCCGTCTAGTCCGTAACCTGTGCTTGCACCCTGTGATCCTGAACCACCTGAGTTCTTCTTTGAGTCAGACATGTAGTACACCTTTGGACCGGTTATGACCGCCTCCTCCCCTTCTACTATACGGATAGACGCCTCTGGCTGTACCGCGATGTAGGCTAATGAGGTAGGCTTCCTTAATTTGTAACTCGGTAGTTTATACACAGGTGCTCAAGGTCATAGTGACGTCAGAACAACACAACACATAAAACACAGTGTATCAAAATCTCATCAATTACTGTGGGGTTCTTACTTACGTGCCCTCAACGGCGCCCCAGCTGCTTCCGCACCCCTTCCTCAGAGTGATGACAAGAGGCTACACCAGGGGACACAGTATAGGCAAGATTACTCTGTTTTCTTACCTCAGATCACTGGTAGCGATCCCGGTGTCCGTTGGTGTGCCCCTCCTATGTCTGATATCCGGGGGTACGGGAACAGGGGGGTCCAACCTTCGAGCCCCACATTGGGCGCCAAAATGTTCTGGTTCTGATCAATGGTCAGGTAGGTTGATACACTGCTCCAAATTAGATAGATAGATACGTGCATGCATGGCGATAGAAATAACACTGACACTCTAGATAAGGTCAAAGCATAACTCTAATTTATTAGGTGGGGGCTTCACATTATATACCCTCCATATAAGTGGGAGGAGTGGGCTCACATGATTGGTCTTTGAGCAAGAAGGAATGTAAACAGGAAATAAGTTTAAGGCATATGTATGATAGACTCAGAGGAATTCCTGACAGTTTCAAGTTTTTGCTGCAAATAGTTTCAATCATAGAATGCATACTGGGGGTTGTCTCTCGGACAGACACCATTTTGTAAGTGACAAGCAAGTGTCCATTATATTCCATAACAGAACCACTTGGATACCAAAATTATCCAGGTAACTGGAGGTAGTGGTAAATAAAATAAATGCAGCATCTCTGATGAGACCTGCAGAAAACAGTATGAATAGGTGATTCAGTCTAGTGACCCTTATATACTGAAAAAGATATATCCTTTAAGGAAGGCGAGAGTGTTCTTTCTCGTCCGGTATTCCTTCAGGTCCACTCTTTAGTTAGGGTAGGAGGTTTCTTCTTCATGGGTGAGGTGCTATCTTCATCCACTGTTGCTAGAGACCATTTCTGGAGCAGCCTCATGGTGTCGCTTGGAGAAGAAGTAGCGTGGGTTATTCCATTTTTGAAAATCAGGAGTTTCACCGGGTAGCCACATTTATATGGGATATTATGATCCCTAAGGATTTTTGTAGCGGTAGAAAATTCTCTGCGCCTATTCAATGTGGCCGCAGAAAGGTCGGAAAAATCGGTATATTCTTCAAACGTTCAGGAATCTCCTGTGTGGAATTTGCCGCTTTAAGTATTGCTTCTTTGAAGTGATAAAAATGCAGCCTAGCGATAATATCTCTGGGAGCGGCACTGGGATCGCTTTTAGGTTTGGGAAGTTTGTGCGCTCTATCAATTAATAGGTCTCTTTGTTCTGCTTTAGGGACCAGTGCAACAAAGTAATCTGTAAGGAAGTCCATTATAGCGTCAGGTTCGACGGTTTCCAGAATACCTCTAAATGAACGATCCTCAAGGTCCACTAGTTTGAGTTTTAGGGCTGATATTTTGTCTTCAGCATCATTATGTGCGTCCACTAACTGGTTGTGGGCGTTAGTAAACTCTTCCATTTTATCCTCAATATGAGATGTCCTCTCTCCAATTTGAGTGATATCTTTTTGTAAAGCAGAAAATGCTGTAGTTATATCTTTTTGTATAGAGTGCCTTAGGTCATATAGTAGGGACCTTAGGGTGGCTTCAGTGACTGGTGCAGACTGGGCACTATCAATAGGAAACGGGGAGGAATGGGTTAAGTGAGAGTCTCTCTCCTGGAGAAGGTTCCCAGCTACATAGGTGGGTGCAGTATCTTGCATCATATGTTTATATACAGCAGTGGCTGGATCCTGTGGCTTTTTGGAGGGAGAGGGATTTGCTGAGGGAGGAGAGTCCAGTGAGTGTACAGGACGTGCTGTAGGGAGCTCACCTTCCTGCAGAGCTTGGGGCGCCGCATGGTGCGGGGAGCGGGCACCATCTTGGATTTCTCCTGGTGCTCTAAATGCTGCGTTTCTGCTCGGCGGACCCTCCTTTCTCACGCGGCCCATCCCTGCTGAATTCTGGTGGGTAGCCAGTGTCCCCCTTCTGTAGCGGTATTATTATCGATCACTTTCTCTTCTGTGAGCTGCTTTTGTTCGCTGCAGTCTCCGGAGCTAGCGCGGTGTTCGACCGCTCAGCTCCACATCCGGCCACGCCCCCCTCGGGAACAGAGGTCTTAAAGCTTCCAAACCGACATTAAGCCACTGGATCAAGGAGGCAATCAGAGTAGCTTTTGTCGCTCAGGGGTTGACTCTCCTGGCTTTTGTCCACACTCACTCTACGAGAGCCGTCACTACCTCGGTGGCTGAGAGAAGCATAGTACCATTGGAGCACATTTGCACTGCGGCCTCATGGAGTTCCCATGCTACATTTGTAAGCCATTATAGGCTTGATCTAAGAAGTTCAGAACAGGCCTCCTTTGGCAGGTCTGTCCTGAGTTCAGTTCAGCTAGAGGACCCTCCCCATAGGGTTTCTTCTTGCTAAATCCCCAGTTGTGCTGCTGTTTGGATGTAAGGGAATCGTTAATTTCTAATGATAATTTGTTTTCCCTTAGTCCTAACAGCAGCACATGCATCTCCCTCCCTCTAGATTTTTGTTGTTAATACTTACTATTATGCACAGTCTGTGTGTTGGGGGTGGGCTTTATAGGGGGCACTCCTGGTTATTTACCACTTTATTTTGACTTAATTAATAAAAGTTCCACCTGTCCTGATTGTTCACAGGGGCAGTAATACCCCAGTTGTGCTGCTGTTAGGACTAAGGGAAATCAAATTATCATTAGAAATTAACGATTCTGTGCCTCTGTTCTGCACCGGACTTTCTGGATTGCGGACCCATTCAAGCTTAGGCCGTGTGCATATTGCCATGTAGTGTTTGGTTGTTCTGATCCTTAAAGGGGTTGGCCACTTTCTGGCAAAATGTGACCAATGTGTATGGAAAATGACTATATTGCAATTGCCAATATGGCCATTGCTGATATTGTGTACTATATTTCATAAGCCATGTCCCCTTGTTGGGTAAATCTGTGCTGTCAACACAGAGGTCCTGTCCATAAGATGGCCTCCACTGGAATGTCCTGTGATCAAGTAAATCACCGCCATGTGGTGTTTTCTCTATTGAAACACACAGCACCCCTACTATACTCCCACCATTTCAAGGGCAGGTTGCAGTGTATTTGAATGTAGAAGACATCACATGGAGGTGATTTGCCTAGTCACATAATCTTCCATCAGCAGCCATTTTATGGGCAAGACATCTGTGTGGACAGCACAAAAGACTTAGCAAACAAGTGGGGACACCTTATGAAATATAGAAAATGACACAGAATTTCAATAAAGGCTTTATTAGTAAGTGGCTAATCATCTTTCAAACTCATTGCTCAACAGTAACCAAAAAGTGGCCAACCCCTTTAAGAACAGAAAAATAAAGAAAGAAAAAACGGATCAGTCATTTTGAGCATAGTTAGGGCTCATTTACACAATCGCACCATGTTTTGCAGTCTGAAAATTGCGGTTCCGCAAAACACGGATGCCTCCTGTGTGTGTTCCACAATTTGAGGAACAGGCGTCCCACAAAATGGACAAGAATAGGACGTGTTCTATTTTTTTTGTGGGGCAACAGATGCGGACAGCACACGGTGTGCTGTCTGCATCTTTTGTGGCCCCATTAAAATGAATAGGTCCGCACGGTACAGTTGTGTGAATGATCCCTTATGATCTGTGTGTCACTCCCGTCAGACATCAGATATTCTCAACGGGAGAAAAGGTCCTGCATGCATATGGTCACAGATGGTAAAGTTCAAAATAGTAAAACTGCAGCACTCCTCCAATTCAAAGCAATGTGGTTATTTATTTATTAGGCATCAGTACAAGGAGACATTTCGACTCTCCTGAGTCTCTCTCAAGCCATGTGATAGTGTACAGGAAGAGAGAAGGGCCCCTCCCTCCTATTTAGTTTAGTTTTTTTTTTTGTATAAAGAGGCTGCAGTGCTTCATGGGCGCCACAGTCTCTTCCTAGGCCATATGACATCTTCAGACTAAAAAAAATACCCCAAATTGGGTCCTAAACTGAAAAATTTGGTCGCCAAATTTAAAATACATATAATTGTAATAAAAAAGACATGGAGGAGAATACAGCACCACATACCTCTTACATCCAGTGACATCTCCTGTCATGTAGATCTTCTCTTTCCTCTTCTCCTCCATTTGACCCAGACCACCATGGCAAATTCTTTCAGCCACATCTCGTCTCTACAGTTTGAAACACAGACACGTTAGATTTCTCAATTTTTCCATCAACCTTCTCATCCTGGTGTCCCCACAGTGTCATCCTGCTGCCACCCCTAATACTGTGCCCGTTGTGCTCCCCAATACCCCAGGTACTATACTGCTGAAAAAATAGTGACCCAAATAGACATAATTGGAGTCATTTATCAAACTAGTGTAAAGTAGAACTGGATTTCCAAAAGAGCTGTCAAATATGAAAGGTGGAATCTGATTGGCTGCTATGGGCAACTAAGCTAGTTCTGCGTTACACCAGTTTGATAAATTACCCCAAATGTTCCTATAGTGTCCACAGCAGCTATAATGTCCCCTAGAGTGCCCCGAGTAATAATACCACCCTCTATTGTGCTCCAGGCAATAATCCCTGTATAGTGTCCCCAGAAATAATAGAATGGCCCCTACAGTCCCTCCCCAATAGCAACACCCCCATATAGTAATTTCCACCACACTGCCCCATATAGTAATCCCCCATAGTAATTTGCCCCCACACAGTAATTTCCCCCAAACTGCCCCCATATAGTAGTTTGCCCCCACACAGTAATTTCCCCTACATAGTAATTTGCCCCACACTGCCCCCACATAGTAATTTACCCCCACACTGCCCCGACATAGCAATTACCCCACACTGTCCCCACATAGCAATTTCCCCACACTGCCTCCACACAATAGTTTCCCCCACACTGCCCCCACATAGTCATTTTCCCCCACACTGCCCCCACATAGTCATTTTCCCCCACACTGCCCCACATAGTTATTTGTCCCCACATAGTAATTTGTCCCCACATAGTAATTTGTCCCCACATAGCAATTTCCCCACACTGTCCCCACATAGCAATTTCCCCACACTGTCCCCACATAGCAATTTCCCCACACTGTCCCCACATAGCAATTTCCCCACACTGTCCCCACATAGCAATTTCCCCACACTGTCCCCACATAGCAATTTCCCCACACTGTTCCCACATAGAAATTACCCCACACTGTCCCCACATAGAAATTACCCCACACTGCCCCCACACAATAGTTTCCCCCACACTGCCCCCACATAGTAATTTCCCCTCACACTGCCCCACATAGTAATTTGTCCCCACATAGTAATTTGTCCCCACATAGCAATTTCCCCCCACATAGTAATTTGTCCCCACATAGCAATTTCCCCACACTGTCCCCACATAGCAATTTCCCCACACTGTCCCCACATAGAAATTACCTCACACTGTCCCCACATAGAAATTACCTCACACTGTCCCCACATAGAAATTACCCCACACTGCCCCCACACAATAGTTTTCCCCACACTGCCCCCACATAGTAATTTGCCCCAACACTGCCCCATATAGTAATTTGCCCCCACATAGTAGTCCCTCCCATAATAATTTGCCCCCACATAGTGATTTGTCCCCACATAGTATTCCCTCCCATAATAATTTGGCCCCATACAGCCCCCACATTCCCCACCCATGTACTCGATGTATCTTCCCTAAGATGTCCTCCTGTGTGTGTCTCACCAACATGTCCCCCCAACATGTCCCCCAAAGTAGGCACATGAAATAAAAAAATTAAAAAAAATGAAAAGCTAAATACTCACCTATGTCCAGGGCCAGGCGCTTGCTCGCAGAGGAAGGCGGGATGAGGCAGGCGCGTCACAGTGCTGCGTCCCGGCACAGGCGCGTGATGACGTCATCAAGCATGCCTACGCCGGGATTTCACTACCGCATAGGCCTCAGGCCTACTAGGCCTGAAGCCTATGGCGGTGATCGGCGACGGGACAGGGAGCTATGCGCTCCCGTGCCCTGCCGCAGTATGTGGGCGTTCGGGTCAGCGTTGGGCCCCCCAGCGGTGCCGGGCCCGGGGCTGCCGACCCGAACGTCCCTATTGTAATCCGCCACTGACTGCACTATATACATATATTCAATGGACAGCACTGCCACTAGCCTATGTTCATATAAAAAACTTGATAGATTATTAAAGAAACTCCCCAGTTTATTATTATAGAGATGTTTATTATTATAGACAGATCTTGCTGCTGTGTGAGCAGGTAATATTTTAATGTATCCTTACAGTGGGCCCCCAAAATACATTTTACTGGTGGGCCAGTCCGACACTGATTTTGTTGGAATTGTTTCAATAAAGAACTGTGTAGTTCCAGTGCCAACGTCCAGCACAAACCACAATCGTCTCATCGGCAGGTTTCAGGTTTGGCGGACTGTGTTACCAGAATCACCCTGCCAAAGAGACATGTGCAGCTTAAAAAAGCAAGAAGACCAGGCTGTCCTGACAGTCCCTGTGCCCACCACTGACTAGAGCCAGCTTCACCAAATAGCGATATAAGACAAGTATAAAATAATGGTTTACACCCGTGATCCTGCAACACACAGCAACAGATTTACAAATGTGTGTACATCTGGCACAATACATGGACAATGATGGCTCTATGAATCCATTTTGGCCATTGTAAATGTAAAAAAATTTCAATTGGTGGTAAGACTAGGGTCACATCACCATTTTGTTTTCTGTTCTTCTGATCCATCAATACGTATTCATGGAGGTCTTTGACTGCGTAACACAAGCGGCCCACGTACCTGCACCCAAACAATGCAATTGCAGTTGACTAATGAATAATGGTGAATTTATCCTACAACCACTGTAAAAAGCATAAGGACACTTTCACACAGTCAGTGTTTGGTCAGTGCTTGATGTGTTGACCAGTGATTGTGATCCAAAAACGCGGAACAGGGTCAAATCTTTCCACTACTATCTCTGTGTAGCATCCACTCCTGGCTCACAATCACTGATGGAAATCACTGACCATACACTGGTTGTGTGAAAGCAGGCCTCGTTCACATGCATGCCTCGATCCGTGCATGGTCCATGTGTCCGTTTTTACCATCCGTGTGTCATCCGTAATTCAGTGACGTTGCTCAGATAAAAATTAATTTCCAAAGAATCTCCTATTACTCTTCAGTGAATAACGGGCACAATACGGATGTGTGTCAGTGATTTTCACAGACCGATAGACTTCAATGGGCGTGCTTGGTCCACATCACGGATCAAATTAGTGCATGTCCCCATGATTTTTTTTTAATGACCACAGTCAGTAAAAAATACTGAAATGTGAACAGACACGTTTAAATCACTGAACAAGGCCTAAGGGTACGGCCACACGGCAGGGTTGTGTCATGGTTGTGCTGCGTTCAAGTACCATGCAGCCGAATGTGCTGCAGTGAGCTTTAACCACCTCAGCTCCCCTAGCTTAAACCCCCTTAATGACCAGACCACTTTTTACACTTCTGCACTACACTACTTTCACGGTTTATTGCTCGGTCATACAACTTACCACCCAAATGAATTTTACCTCCTTTTCTTCTCACTAATAGAGCTTTCATTTGGTGTTATTTCATTGCTGCTGACATTTTTACTTTTTTTGTTATTAATTTTTGCAAAAATATGACATTTTTCACTTTCTGTTGTAAAATTTTTCAAACAAAACTACATTTCTATATAAATTTTTCTCTAAATTTATTGTTCTACATGTCTGATAAAAAAAAAATGCAATAAGTGTATATTTATTGGTTTGCGCAAAAGTTATAGCGTTTACAAACTATGGTACAAAAATGTGAATTTCCGCTTTTTGAAGCAGCTCTGACTTTCTGAGCACCTGTCATGTTTCCTGAGGTTCTACAATGCCCAGACAGTAGAAACACCCCACAAATGACCCCATTTCGGAAAGTAGACACCCTAAGGTATTCGCTGATGGGCATAGTGAGTTCATGGAAGTTTTTATTTTTTGTCACAACTTAGCGGAAAATGATTTTTATTTATTTTTTCTTACAAAGTCTCATATTCCACTAACTTGTGACCCAAAAATTTTTTTTTACATGAACTCACCATACCCCTCACGGAATACCTTGGGGTGTCTTCTTTCCAAAATGGGGTCACTTGTGGGGTATTTATACTGCCTGGCATTTTAGAGGACCTAAAGCGTGAGAAGTAGTTTGAAATCCAAATGTGTTAAAAATGCCCTGTGAAATCCTAAAGGTGCTCTTTAGAATTTGGGCCCCTTTGCCCACCTAGGCTGCAAAAAAGTGTCACACATGTGGTATCGCCGTACTCAGGAGAAGTATGGCAATGTGTTTTGGGGTGTCTTTTTACATATACCCATGCTGGGTGAGAGAAATATCTCTGTTAAAGACAACTTTTCCCATTTATTTATACAAAGTTGTCATTTTACAGAGATATTTCTCACACACAGTATGGGTATATGTAAAAATACACCCCAAAACACATTGCCCTACTTCTCCTGAGTACGGCGATACCACATGTGTGACACTTTTTTGCAGCCTAGGTGCGCAAAGCGGCCCAAATTCCAATGAGAATCTTTACGATTTCACAGGGCATTTTTTACGCATTTGGATTCCAAACTACTTCTCACGCTTTAGGTCCCCTAAAATGCCAGGGCAGTATAAATACCCCACAAGTGACCCCATTTTGGAAAGAAGACACCCCAACGTATTCCGTGAGGGGCATGGCGAGTTCCTAGAATATTTAGTTTTTTGGCACAAGTTAGCGGAAAATTGATTATTTTTTTTATTTTTTATTTTTTCTCACAAAGTCTCATATTCCACTAACTTGTGACAAAAAATATAATTTTATATGAACTCATCATACCCCTCACGGAATACCTTGGGATGTTTTCTTTCAAAATGGGGTCACATGTGGGGTATTTATACTGCCCTGGCATTTTAGGGGCCCTAAAGCGTGAGAAGAAGTCTGGAATATAAATGTCAAAAATTTTTTTCGCATTTGGATTCCGTGAGGGGTATGGTGAGTTCATGTGAGATTTTATTTTTTGTCACAAGTTAGTAGAATATGAGACTTTGTAAGAAAATAAAAAAAATAAAAAATAAAAAAACAATTTTCCGCTAACTTGTGCCAAAAAAAAAAAAATCTTCTATGAACTCGCCATGCCCCTCAAAAGTGATCTTTATAGCGCCGCAGCGATTTTACTGTGTTTTTGCAGTGATCAGAAAAAAAAATTCTGTCACTGCGGTGGGGCGGACTGAACGCAAGTGTGCGCACAAGATCAGGCCTGATCGGGTGAACACTGCGTTTTTTGTAGAGCCTATAGAACATGTCCTGTTCTTGTCCGCAATTGCGGACAAGAAAAGGAATTTTCTATATAGTTCTGGCAATGTGCGGATCCGCAAAATGCGGAAAGCACATTGCCGGTGTCCGTGTTTTGCGGATCCGCGGTGTCAGTGTTTTGAGCCTTACAGGGGGGTGATGAATGACAGGGGGGTGATCAGGGAGTCTATATGGGGTGATCAGGGGTTAATAAGGGGTTAATAAGTGACAGGGGGGGGTATAGTGTAGTGGTGTTTGGTGCTACTTACAGAGCTGCCTGTGTCCTCTGGTGGTCGATCCAAGCAAAAGGGACTACCAGAGGACCAGGTAGCAGGTATATTAGACGCTGTTAACAAAACAGCATCTAATATACCTTTTTGGGATTAAAAAAATCGCATCTACAGCCTGCCAGCGAATGATCGCCGCTGGCAGGCTGTAGATGTACTCGTTTACCTTCCGATCCTGTGAACGCGCGCTCCTGTGTGCGCGCATTCACAGGAAATCTCGCCTCTCGCGAGATGACGCGCCGGCGCGTCCAGGAGGAATAACAGGGCCGCCGCTAGGACGCAATCCTGCGTTCGGCGGTCCTGAGGTAGTTAAAGGGCTTCTGTCACCCCCCTACAGTAATTTTTCATGAGGACGAGAGCGCTCGCTGGCCCTGTCAATCAACATGAGGAGGGGGCGTCTTTATGAGAGGAGGATGCGGCTGCTACCAGCAAGTAGCCGCCCTACTTGCTGGTAGAGAGGCAATTTACATATTATAAAAGTCAGTTTTTTGAAGAAACTACTGAACGAAAAAGAGTAAGAGCCCTATATATTGATAAATCGCAGTATAAGGATTTTAAGTATCCAAAAAATGAAAAATGACTGTAGGGGGGGGGGTGACGGGGGGGGGGTGACAGAAGCCCTTTAATTAACCTAATGAAGATTACAGAGGTGCATTATACTATGGGAGGACTACAGAGGTGCATTAGACTATGGGAGGACTACAAAGGTGCATTATACTATGGGAGGACTACAGAGGCACATTATACTATGGGAAGACTACAGAGACACATTATACTATATGGGAACTACAGAGGTGCATTATACTATGGGAACTACAGAGGTGCATTATACTATGGGAACTACAGAGGTGCATTATACTATGGGAGGACTACAGAGGCACATTATACTATGGGAGGACTACAGAGGCACATTATACTATGGGAGGACTACAGAGGCACATTATACTATGGGAGGACTACAGAGGCACATTATACTATATGGGAACTACAGAGGTGCATTATACTATGGGAGGACTACAGAGGCACATTATACTATATGGGAGCTACAGAGGTGCATTATACTATGGGAGGACTACAGAGGCACATTATACTATGGGAGGACTACAGGGGCATATTATACTATATGGGAACTACAGAGCTACATTATACTATGGGAGGACTACAGAGGCGCATTATACTATGGGAGGACAACAGAGGCACATTATACTATGGGAGGACTACAGAGGCACATTATACTATGGGAGGACTACAGAGGCACATTATACTATATGGGAGCTACAGTGGTGCATTATACTATGGGAGGACTACAGAGGCACATTATACTATATGGGAACTACAGAGGCGCATTATACTATAGGAGGACTACAGAGTCACATTATACTATGGGAGGACTACAGAGGTACATTATACTATGGGAGGACTACAGAGGCACATTATACTATGGGAAGACTACAGAGGCACATTATACTATATGGGAACTACAGAGGTGCATTATACTATGGGAGGACTACAGAGGCACATTATACTATATGGGAGCTACAGAGGTGCATTATACTATGGGAGGACTACAGAGGCACATTATACTATGGGAGGACTACAGGGGCACATTATACTATATGGGAACTACAGAGCTGCATTATACTATGGGAGGACTACAGAGGCGCATTATACTATGGGAGGACTACAGAGGCACATTATACTATGGGAGGACTGCAGAGGCGCATTATACTATGGGAGGACTACAGAGGCGCATTATACTATGGGAGGACTACAGAGGCACATTATACTATGGGAGGACTACAGAGGCGCATTATACTATGGGAGGACTACAGAGGCACATTATATTATGGGAGAACTACAGGGGCACATTATACTATATGGGAGGACTACAGAGGTGCATTACACTATATGGGAGGACTACAGAGGTGCATTATACTATGGGAGGACTACAGAGGCACATTATACTATGGGAGGACTACAGAGGCACATTATACTATATGGGAACTACAGAGTTGCATTATACTATGGGAGGACTACAGAGGCACATTATACTATGGGAGGACTACAGAGGCACATTATACTATGGGAGGACTACAGAGGCACATTATACTATATGGGAACTACAGAGGTGCATTATACTATGGGAGGACTACAGAGGCACATTATACTATATGGGAGCTACAGAGGTGCATTATACTATGGGAGGACTACAGAGGCACATTATACTATGGGAGGACTACAGGGGCATATTATACTATATGGGAACTACAGAGCTGCATTATACTATGGGAGGACTACAGAGGCGCATTATACTATGGGAGGACTACAGAGGCACATTATACTATGGGAGGACTACAGAGGCACATTATACTATGGGAGGACTACAGAGGCACATTATACTATATGGGAGCTACAGAGGTGCATTATACTATGGGAGGACTACAGAGGCACATTATACTATATGGGAACTACAGAGGCGCATTATACTATAGGAGGACTACAGAGGCACATTATACTATGGGAGGACTACAGAGGTACATTATACTATGGGAGGACTACAGAGGCACATTATACTATGGGAAGACTACAGAGGCACATTATACTATATGGGAACTACAGAGGTGCATTATACTATGGGAGGACTACAGAGGCACATTATACTATATGGGAGCTATAGAGGTGCATTATACTATGGGAGGACTACAGAGGCACATTATACTATGGGAGGACTACAGGGGCACAATATACTATATGGGAACTACAGAGCTGCATTATACTATGGGAGGACTACAGAGGCGCATTATACTATGGGAGGACTACAGAGGCGCATTATACTATGGGAGGACTACAGAGGCACATTATACTATCGGAGGACTACAGAGGCACATTATACTATGGGAGGACTACAGAGGTGCATTATACTATGGGAGGACTACAGAGGCACATTATACTATGGGAGAACTACAGGGGCACATTATACTATATGGGAGGACTACAGAGGTGCATTATACTATATGGGAGGACTACAGAGGCGCATTATACTATGGGAGGACTACAGAGGCACCACATTATACTATGGGAGGACTACAGAGGCACATTATACTATATGGGAACTACAGAGGCACATTATACTATGGGAGGACTACAGAGGCACATTATACTATGGGAGGACTACAGGGGCACATTATACTATATGGGAACTACAGAGGTGCATTATACTATGGGAGGACTACAGAGGCGCATTATACTATGCGAGGACTACAGAGGCACATTATACTATGGGAGAACTACAGGGGCACATTATACTATATGGGAACTACAGAGGTGCATTATACTATGGGAGGACTACAGAGGTGCATTATACTATGGGAGGACTACAGGGGCACATTATACTATGGAAGGATAAAGAGGTGCATTATACTATATGGGAACTACAGAGGCACATTATACTATGGGAGGACTACAGAGGCGCATTATACTATGGGAGGACTACAGAGGCAGATTATACTATGGGAGAACTACAGGGGCACATTATACTATATGGGAGGACTACAGAGGTGCATTATACAATATGGGAGGACTACAGAGGTGCATTATACTATGGGAGGACTACAGAGGCACATTATACTATGGGAGGACTACAGAGGTGCATTATACTATGGGAACTACAGAGGTGCATTATACTATGGGAGGACTACAGAGGCACATTATACTATGGGAGGACTACAGAGGCACATTATACTATATGGGAACTACAGAGGTGCATTATACTATGGGAGGACTACAGAGGCACATTATACTATGGGAGGACTACAGGGGCACATTATACTATATGGGAACTACAGAGGTGCATTATACTATGGGAGGACTACAGAGGCGCATTATACTATGCGAGGACTACAGAGGCACATTATACTATGGGAGGACTACAGAGGCGCATCATACTATGGGAGGACTACAGAGGCACATTATACTATGGGAGGACAAAGAGGTGCATTATACTATGGGAACTACAGAGGTGCATTATACTATGGGAGAACTACAGGGGCACATTATACTATATGGGAGGACTACAGAGGTGCATTACACTATATGGGAGGACTACAGAGGTGCATTATACTATGGGAGGACTACAGAGGCACATTATACTATGGGAGGACTACAGAGGCACATTATACTATATGGGAACTACAGAGTTGCATTATACTATGGGAGGACTACAGAGGCACATTATAGTATGGGAGGACAAAGAGGCACATTATACTATGGGAGGACTACAGAGGCGCATTATACTATGGGAGGACTACAGAGGCGCATTATACTATGGGAGGACTACAGAGGCGCATTATACTATGGGAGGACTACAGAGGCGCATTATACTATGGGAGGACTACAGAGGCACATTATACTATCGGAGGACTACAGAGGCACATTATACTATGGGAGGACTACAGAGGTGCATTATACTATGGGAGGACTACAGAGGCACATTATACTATGGAAGAACTACAGGGGCACATTATACTATATGGGAGGACTACAGAGGTGCATTATACTATATGGGAGGACTACAGAGGCGCATTATACTATGGGAGGACTACAGAGGCACCACATTATACTATGGGAGGACTACAGAGGCACATTATACTATATGGGAACTACAGAGGCACATTATACTATGGGAGGACTACAGAGGCACATAATACTATGGGAGGACTACAGGGGCACATTATACTATATGGGAACTACAGAGGTGCATTATACTATGGGAGGACTACAGAGGCGCATTATACTATGCGAGGACTACAGAGGCACATTATACTATGGGAGAACTACAGGGGCACATTATACTATATGGGAACTACAGAGGTGCATTATACTATGGGAGGACTACAGAGGTGCATTATACTATGGGAGGACTACAGGGGAACATTATACTATGGGAGGACAAAGAGGTGCATTATACTATATGGGAACTACAGAGGCACATTATACTATGGGAGGACTACAGAGGCGCATTATACTATGGGAGGACTACAGAGGCACATTATACTATGGGAGAACTACAGGGGCACATTATACTATATGGGAGGACTACAGAGGTGCATTATACAATATGGGAGGACTACAGAGGTGCATTATACTATGGGAGGACTACAGAGGCGCATTATACTATGGGAGGACTACAGAGGCACATTATACTATGGGAGGACTACAGAGGTGAATTATACTATGGGAACTACAGAGGTGCATTATACTATGGGAGGACTACAGAGGCACATTATACTATGGGAGGACTACAGAGGCACATTATACTATATGGGAACTACAGAGGTGCATTATACTATGGGAGGACTACAGAGGTGCATTATACTATGGGAGAACTACAGGGGCACATTATACTATGGGAGGACAAAGAGGTGCATTATACTATATGGGAACTACAGAGGCACATTATGCTATGGGAGGACTATAGAGGCGCATTATACTATGGGAGGACTACAGAGGCACATTATACTATGGGAGGACTACAGGGGCACATTATACTATATGGGAGGACTACAGAGGTGCATTATACTATGGGAGGACTACAGAGGTGCATTATACTATGGGAGGACTACAGAGGCGCATTATACTATGGGAGGACTACAGAGGCACATTATACTATGGGAAGACTAAAGAGGCACATTATACTATGGGAGGACTACAGAGGCGCATTATACTATGGGAGGACTACAGAGGCACATTATACTATATGGGAACTACAGAGGTGCATTATACTATGGGAGGACTACAGAGGCACATTATACTATATGGGAACTACAGAGGCGCATTATACTATGGGAGGACTACAGAGGCGCATTATACTATGGGAGGACTACAGAGGCACATTATACTATATGGGAACTACAGAGGTGCATTATACTATGGGAGGACTACAGAGGTACATTATACTATGGGAGGACTACAGAGGCACATTATACTATGGGAACTACAGAGGCACATTATACTATGGGAGAACTACAGGGGCACATTATACTATGGGAGGACTACAGAGGTGCATTATACTATGGGAGGACTACAGAGGTGCATTATACTATGGGAGGACTACAGAGGTACATTATACTATGGGAGGACTACAGAGGCACATTATACTATGGGAGGACTACAGAGGCACATTATACTATGGGAACTACAGAGGCACATTATACTATGGGAGAACTACAGGGGCACATTATACTATGGGAGGACTACAGAGGTGCATTATACTATGGGAGGACTACAGAGGTGCATTATACTATGGGAGGACAAAGAGGCGCATTATACTATGGGAGGACTACAGAGGCACATTATACTATATGGGAACTACAGAGGTGCATTATACTATGGGAGGACTACAGAGGCACATTATACTATATGGGAACTACAGAGGCGCATTATACTATGGGAGGACTACAGAGGCGCATTATACTATGGGAGGACTACAGAGGCACATTATACTATATGGGAACTACAGAGGTGCATTATACTATGGGAGGACTACAGAGGTACATTATACTATGGGAGGACTACAGAGGCACATTATACTATGGGAACTACAGAGGCACATTATACTATGGGAGAACTACAGGGGCACATTATACTATGGGAGGACTACAGAGGTGCATTATACTATGGGAGGACTACAGAGGTGCATTATACTATGGGAGGACTACAGAGGCGCATTATACTATGGGAGGACTACAGAGGCACATTATACTATGGGAAGACTAAAGAGGCACATTATACTATGGGAGGACTACAGAGGCGCATTATACTATGGGAGGACTACAGAGGCACATTATACTATATGGGAACTACAGAGGTGCATTATACTATGGGAGGACTACAGAGGCACATTATACTATATGGGAACTACAGAGGCGCATTATACTATGGGAGGACTACAGAGGCGCATTATACTATGGGAGGACTACAGAGGCACATTATACTATATGGGAACTACAGAGGCGCATTATACTATGGGAGGACTACAGAGGCGCATTATACTATGGGAGGACTACAGAGGCACATTATACTATATGGGAACTACAGAGGTGCATTATACTATGGGAGGACTACAGAGGTACATTATACTATGGGAGGACTACAGAGGCACATTATACTATGGGAACTACAGAGGCACATTATACTATGGGAGAACTACAGGGGCACATTATACTATGGGAGGACTACAGAGGTGCATTATACTATGGGAGGACTACAGAGGTGCATTATACTATGGGAGGACTACAGAGGTACATTATACTATGGGAGGACTACAGAGGCACATTATACTATGGGAGGACTACAGAGGCACATTATACTATGGGAACTACAGAGGCACATTATACTATGGGAGAACTACAGGGGCACATTATACTATGGGAGGACTACAGAGGTGCATTATACTATGGGAGGACTACAGAGGTGCATTATACTATGGGAGGACTACAGAGGCGCATTATACTATGGGAGGACTACAGAGGCACATTATACTATGGGAAGACTAAAGAGGCACATTATACTATGGGAGGACTACAGAGGCGCATTATACTATGGGAGGACTACAGAGGCACATTATACTATATGGGAACTACAGAGGTGCATTATACTATGGGAGGACTACAGAGGCACATTATACTATATGGGAACTACAGAGGCGCATTATACTATGGGAGGACTACAGAGGCGCATTATACTATGGGAGGACTACAGAGGCACATTATACTATATGGGAACTACAGAGGTGCATTATACTATGGGAGGACTACAGAGGTACATTATACTATGGGAGGACTACAGAGGCACATTATACTATGGGAACTACAGAGGCACATTATACTATGGGAGAACTACAGGGGCACATTATACTATGGGAGGACTACAGAGGTGCATTATACTATGGGAGGACTACAGAGGTGCATTATACTATGGGAGGACTACAGAGGTACATTATACTATGGGAGGACTACAGAGGCACATTATACTATGGGAGGACTACAGAGGCACA
Organism: Bufo bufo; assembly: GCF_905171765.1. NCBI lineage: Eukaryota > Metazoa > Chordata > Amphibia > Anura > Bufonidae > Bufo > Bufo bufo. Next base: position 296,488,686 of record NC_053390.1, read on the forward strand.
TTATACTATGGGAACTACAGAGGCACATTATACTATGGGAGAACTACAGGGGCACATTATACTATGGGAGGACTACAGAGGTGCATTATACTATGGGAGGACTACAGAGGTGCATTATACTATGGGAGGACTACAGAGGTGCAATATACTATGGGAGAACTACAGAGGCACATTATACTATGGGAACTACAGAGGCACATTATACTATGGGAGGACTACAGAGGCACATTATACTATGGGAGAACTACAGGGGCACATTATACTATGGGAGGACAAAGAGGTGCATTATACTATGGGAGGACTACAGAACAAATTTGTTGTCACCATAATTGTATTAACCAAATTATGATGATGTCATTTTAATCCCATAGTGAATGCCCTAAAAAGTGACCCTAGAAAACGTGGCAGAATTGTGTTCTTTATTTTTAAATTTCACTCCACAAAGAATTGTTTTCCTGTTTTCCGATACAAACAAGATATTATAAATTAAATAAAAAAATAGAACTTGTCCCGCAAAAACGAAGCCCTCATATGTGAACGGAAAATGTAAAACGTTGTGGCTCTCGGAAGGCTGGGAGGAAAAATCCTAAAACAAAAATTTCCAAAGGTGTTACACCTTTGTCTTGAAACGCTGCTTCGGTTTTCATACCCCATCCTTACACCGGAGTGATTTTGCATTTTTTTGGCGCCTTTTGAGAAGTGGCGGTGATAAATCTGGCATAAGCTATTTAACCTACCTAACCACGCCCACTTCCCCACCCATGCCGAGGGTGGCATAAATTTTGGTGCAGAACTGGTGTTGTGTCAAAATTTGCACGTTTTGTATGCCAGTTGCTCAAGAAATTTGACACATTTGTTAATACTGCAGAGCTATTGGAGTTAAAAGGTTCTGTCTTATTCTGTAGCAAAGAAACATACTTTATGTTAATATAATGAACTATATACAATAATAAATAAAAAACATTGTTTAGTAACTAAAAAAATTAAAACTGTGCAAAAGAGGGCTCGTCCGGGATTTGAACCCGGGACCTCTCGCACCCAAAGCGAGAATCATACCCCTAGACCAACGAGCCGCTGTGTGGAGAAGGCTGCTCAGTAACATTATCAGGTAAGTACTGCAGGAAGACTGCGGCTTGTTCACTGTCTGTCTACTACAAAACGGCAGCAATTTCTAATAATATTCTAGCCAGAGCAGCAGATATACAGGAGGTATAGCTCTATCATCAGACTGCCAGCACTCTCCTCATCCTTCATTATTACTGTAACATGGACAAGGAATGAAACGGGAAATCTCTATATTCTGTTATGGCATATATAGAAAGGCTCGTCCACGTGGGAGCGCCCTCTAGTGGTCAGAGCGGTTACTGCACTGGTAAATCTGCACAATCCTATTAAAGGGCACCATGCAATACTACATCTACCCTGATGGCTGTCTGGCAGTGACAGGACAAAACTTCCTGTAATCATGGCCAGGGTACCCCCCCTCCCCCCAAAAAAAGTTGTCTCTGACAAATATTTTACCACTATTAAAGACGCTGGGATATGCCATCAGTGACAGATAGGTGTGGGTCCCACCTCTCCTCCAAAAAGGGACCCTAGAGGTGAACTGAGAGCAGCCACCCTCCAATGAAGGCTATGGGATTTATAAAAATAGCTGAGTGCTGGCAGTACCAGTGGTGGCTGGGCTTGCGCGGTGCATTCTCCATTGGCTGCTATGGAATTTCCGAAAAAAGCCCATAGCGATGAATGGAGAGCATGCTGCGTGCCCTTCTTTGGATCGGGGGGCCCGTTCTCTACATAAGAATGGGTGACAAGTGAGGAGGTGGTACCTAGCGATATGCCATCAATGTCACTGAAGGCAATACCCCTTTAAATCTAAGGGCTTGATCACATCTCTATCTCACAATGCTGCCAGCTGTTGACTAGGGCAAGTAGCCTGGTCCAAATCATAACGGAGAGTGGGCATTTGCATAGACGGAACACTGCGTGTGGCATAATCAAGCCCATCTGATGCCATGGGTGATGACCTCATCATGCGCACATCTGCTGGATACTACACTGTTCATTTAAGTACCCAGCTCTACATGGCAACTAAGGGTGCCTTAACATGTGGCAGAAGAATACACACTGAAATCCGCATGTGCGCATTTTTAGGTTGAAGAGGATTTCGGTGCTGTAATTATTGCGGATTATGATTTCCCAGAAGTTGGATCTCCACTAAACAGAAACATAACCTGAGGATATTCCATCGCCGTCTGCGGTGGGAAGACCTCTTTAAACGGAATCGGCCAGTAGTGTTTTAGTGATTAAGGTCTCATACACACGACTGAATGTATTTTAAGGTCTGCAAATTGTGGATCTGCAAAATACGGATGACCTCCATGCTGCCTCTGCATTTTTTGAGCACCTATTGACTTGGGTCCGCATTTTGTGGCGAAGTATAGGACATGTTCTATCTTTTTGCGGAACTGACATAAGGACGCGGAAAGCACACAGATCATCCATGTGCTTTCTTAGGGCTCGTTCACATGACCATGCTGTTTTTTGCGGTCTGCAAATTGCGGATCCGCAAAACGGAGATATGCAAAACACGGATGGAACCCGTGTGTCTTCCGCAATTTGCCTATTATAGAAATTCCTATTCTTGTCCGCAAAACGGACGTATTTTGCATTCCGTATACGGGCCGTATACAGAACCATTCATTTCAATGGGTCCACAAAAGATGCGGACAGAACTCTGTGTGCTGTCCGCATCCGTTGCCCCGCAAAAATTACGAGTCCTTCCCTATTCTTGTCTGTTTTGCGGACAAGAGTAGGCATTTCTATAATAGGCCTCCTGTTCCGTTCCGCAAATTGCGGAAGGCACACGGGCGCCATCCGTGTTTTGCGTATCCCCAATTGGTGGACCGCAAAAAATGGCACGGTCGTGTGAACGAGCCCTTAATCTGTATGTCTGTTCCACAAAAAGGTAGAATATGTCAGCAAAATGCCTCAAAAAGTCAATGGGCCCGCAAAAAAATGTGGATGGTATATGGACTGCAACAGTATTTTGCAGATCCCCGATTTGTGGACTGCAAAATGGATATGGTCATGTGAATGAGGCCTAAACCAGCGTCATGATGTCACTCTAACCATGATGTCATTCTAACCAGGATAATGTTTAAATTGCTATCAACAACTTATAACCCGAACAGTCCGCTCCCCAATAGACATTGACTGGTCACGCTCTTCACGTTGTTAGTACGCCCGCCCTACTCGGCAGAGCTAGCTCCGACTTCATCAACACGTGATGTCCGGGCAGAGAGGCTACGGCACAAGTGTGGTGGAGCGTCACCAGGATCGGGCGGTTTTAATACGTTCAGGGTCCCTACACACATTCTGACTGGTGTTTTCACTTTTTTGTGGCGTTTTTGGTTGTTCTTTGTAAACAGTGTTTGCCCGCCAGTGTTTTCTTCATGGCATTTTTCCCTCTAAAAGAGATGTCATGCATGTATAGTATTGTTGAAAAGAAGCAGAAAGACAAAAAAAATAAAAATAATATAAATGCCACTTAATTTAAAATACCAAGAGCAAAAAAATACCTTTGTGGCCTACCTTTTATATTTCCCATAGACTTTCAGCTAACATCTGGGGCTGGCATTTTTACTGCAAAAACATGCCAAAAAATTCAAGCGTGCAGAAAAACGCTGCGTTGCACCCACATCAATTCCTTTCTAAGGGAACGCCGCTATTGGCTTAAGAACTCAATTGATAGAGCAGTCAGCTAGTACACTGAAAGGGGGATTCTGGTGGTGTAAAGTTATCACCTATTCACAGCATAGGGGATAGCTATCATATTGGTACGGGCCTGACTGGGACCCCCACCATTCACAAGAACGGGGACCCCATACCCCATGGAGCCCCCATGCTATAAGAGTTCCAGAATGGTGGAGAATGTGCTCGGTATTCTGTGAGGTGGTCCACCGCCTCTTCAAGTGGGCTGTGTGCGTTCTGCATTTTGAGAATCAGCAGGTCCTGCCGTTTGTTAAGAAATGACTATCCGTTTTGCGGGGCCGCGGACAGCACATGACGTGTCGTCCACATCTTTTGCGACCCCATTTAAATGAATGGGCCTGCATCCTATCTGCAAAAAAATGAGGATCAGGTGTGGACTGAAAATACGGTCATGTGAATGCCCCCTCACGGTGTATCGCTCTGCTCTGGGTTTTCATGCGGACCCGCTCCACTGAATGGAACTAAACCGCGACCAGGTTCCTGCTGCGGCTTTGCAAGGGGTCCAGCAGCATGAACTGAAAACAATGGGAGGAGGCTTCAGTGCAGATTCTGTTGGTTTTCGGCAGAGAATCTGTTCTGAAACCTGCGCTGTCTGAACATACACACCTGAGGAGGGCGCTCTGCTTGCTCCTAAGGGCAGTGATTGACAGGCTGCTTTGTATATACACATACACTGAAATCTGTCAGTCACGGATTAAATGGAAATATGTTCATCTAGAGCATTGGATGTGTGCAATGAGATGTCCCGTCTCTTCTACTCCTTGCACTTATTGTGCTGGAGCCACATTGGCCTCATTTATGTTCTAAAGAATTGTGATGTCACTAATACAATGTCACATATCTGGTGGCATTGCCCAATTATAGCACTCTTCTGGAGAGAGGTTCTTTTCAATATAATCTAATCTATGAAACTTGCTTGCTTTACTCCTAATACTGGAAGAACTCCAATTTCAGATAATCTAGGTCTAGCTATGCTTTAATTACCCCCTGTGAACACTGCAGAACCCCACAGTCAATATGCCAACGATTCTCCCACGTCAAAGGACATGATTGTCTCAGGCCTTTGGGTTCTGCTCCGAAGGCTCTTCTAGAATCCTGTGCATGCGCCTATGGTACTGATATCAGATGAACAACCCTTAACAGTGGCCATGCTGGTTTACATACAGCTGATGGTTTTCTGCTGCGCTTGCAAAGGACAGTATAAGGCTAAATGCACACGACAGTTGTGTGTTTTGCAGTCCGCAAAACACGGATTGCGTTTGTGTGCGTTCCGCAATTTACAGAATGGCACGGACAGCCATTGCTATAACTGACTATTCTTGTCCGCAAAACAGACAAGAAATAGGACAGGTTAGATTTTTTTTGCGGACCAAGGAACGGAGCAACGGTTGCGGACAGCACACGGAGTGCTGTCCGCATCTTTTGCGGCCCCATTAAAGTGAATGGATCCGCATCCGAGCCGCCAAAACTATGCCTCATATGCGGACCAAAACAACGGTCGCGTGCATGTAGCCTTAGGCTAATATCATACTACGCTCTAGCAATACCTTTGTTGGGACAGTGTAAAATGTTGCCCTTAATGTATCACAGAAGCCAGTACTCTGTCCTGCCCCTTTTAAATGACAGTAACAAACCGGTGCAAGACCACTGCTGTATGTAAACTAGTGTGTTAAAACTAAGGGATATTCACTCCACACATATCCCCGTTCTGATGCTGCCCACGTCCCTGCTGATCTCTACCAGTCACTGGCTGCGGTGGATCACGGAGCAGACCGCATCAGAATAGCAGCAGCAAGGTATCAGTTATGATCTTTAACTCTGCGCCACCAATATTTTTATCCCTGGACAAACTCCTTTAATATATAACACCGTACCGTAAATAATGAAAATAAACCTTTTAACATTCATAATTTATTTAAAAATAAATAAAATAAAAAAAAAGACACACACAACAGATCTGAACATCTAAAACACGTATGTGCAAAAATCGCAAGTATTTTCCAGGTAGAGGTGTATATAAATACAGCAGAGTTTTTTTTTTTTTTACCATTAACTCGTAGTAACTGAAAAAAACAAAAACAAACGGTAACTGAAGTTTGCGTTAAACACAAGATCCAGTAGTCAAATGTGCCTTCGTGTGACCTAGGAGCACAAGAACACAGGACAGTCCCTTTTGGCCATACTATAGGGTATTAGGATGTCTGGCACTGAACTCCTCCTCTAGGCCTTTCATCCTCATAGTACGCCTCCCCTCTGTATGGTTTATTGTGTTCCCTCGGATCAAATTCAACAAGTTCTACAACTTCCATGTCATCGGTGACCATTAGGTCTTCCCTGGGTGGAAGCAAAGCTTCTAGAAGCCGGAGCTTGTCGGTCGGGAGCCAATGGTTTTCTGGGAAAGTCACCTGAAAGGAAGAAAAACATTAACGGGTTAGACATGTGGCCATCATTACCATGTTATATACAAATTAGTATTTCTCAGCACTTCCTCCATTCATCTCATTTTTTTACTTTGATCCTATTTTGCCTCATATTACAATTACAACTTAATAACTAAATGAAGAAATCTTAAGCCCCCCCCGAATTATTGTCCTGTGTCTGACACCTGGCTGCAGCAGGAGCCTCCCCCTTTATCCTGTCGGCAGCAGGACAATGATTGCTAAGCCCCACCTCCTTTACCGGTTCACAAATGTTAACCCCTGTATTCTCAGTAGGATTTCAGTTGCTGAATTCACAGCAGTGTGGAGTATGGGACGTGTGTGTTTCGCTGAGCTTTCATGTACACATTTCAGAATAATCAATGATGGCAGTTGACTCACACAGGCGAACACCCCACTGCAGACTTCTCCTAAAACAATTCATGAATTAGGCCTCACATAGCGGCCAACTCTACACAGTTATACTGCAAATCAGCGCGGTTTTCAAACAGACTGGTAATGGTGGCTAAAACTGCTGCGGCCTATTCCCTGTTAGGACTGTGCACAATAACGCACCGAGAACTGGATGATCAAAAGACCTTTCTCGAACGGATCTCGCTGCAAGGGCATTCCTTCATTCTGAATGCATTTCAGGTGTCCATCTTTTACGACTTCACCTATGACCAAAAATATTTTATTACCTTCAATGTAAAATATCAATTTCACAAGTTAATAAGGATGGGAGATGAGAGAGCCCAGCGAGCATGCACTGCGGTGTTCATACTTCCCATTCACTTTATTGGAGTTATCGGGAATGGGGAGCCCAAATTCTAGAATACCTTTAAAAGGGGTATTCTCATCTCAGACAATGGGGGCATATTGCTAGGATATGCCCCCATTTTCTGATATGTGCAGGTCCCACCTCTGAGACCCGCACCTATTTTGTAAAGGCAGACGGCAAAGTCCCGCTGCACCACACATGCGCAGCTGCCCTCCATTCATTTCTATGGGGCTGCTGAAAATAGCCGAGCTTGGCTATTTTCATCGGCCCCACAGAAATTAATGGGAGCGATGGCCGCTCAAGCGGTGCGCTCTCAGTCACTTCTATGGGGAGAGGACTTGTTGGCCGGACCCGGGGTCCTCCAGTCTCCACTTTCTCCGTTCTTGATATAGGTGCTAGTGATATGCCCCCATGGTCTCCGATGGGAATACACCTTTTTATTAGAAAGCTGATGCTGAAACCTGTCACCTTGTATGATACGAATAGAACGTGGGTGCTGTTTATACAACAGTGCATGTGCCCCCGTTATAGGATTGTCAGCTTAATATACGGTCCTATGTGATGGCAACATCTGATAGTAAAAGGTCTGTAATACCAGTAACAGTAAACAGCGCTGTCTGGCTACTGGAAGGGCACACAGTTTATGGGTCTGCTGTATACATGCTCCCTCTGCTCCTAGTAGCTGAACGGCACATCTTTTTCGCCATTTTGACTCCAGAAGTACAAATCCGTAGCGGTATTATGCTGCCCTTACATAGCGCAGCCTTGTAACCTGACAGGTCCACTTTAAATGGTAGTAACACCAGCTCCTACAAACCTGGTAAAGATGTGATGAGGAGAGTTCGTCCATCCATTGTCTCGATTGTTCTCTTGAACCCGCACAAAGCCTCTACTAGTGAAATTTCCATCTTCATTATTAAGTTGGCATCTTGCCTTTGATACAATTCATGATCCCTCTGATCCAACACAATAACAACATCTCCTGGCTCTAGACCTGGTTCTTGATCTCCTTCCCCATGGAAAACTATTTTCTGTCCATCTTTCATGCCTGCAAAGCACACAATTGATTAATTTAGATCACGTGACCTGCCAATGCAAGAACTATAGACTAAAAGTAGAAGCTAAATCCAGACAGTCTAAAGAGGTGCTTGATGTGTCACAGCGGCCGATGCTGGATGAAATCTGGGGCTATTAGTCAGTTTACTGTGAGACAGATTTTACAGCAAAATTCTAACACCAGGTAAGCCACAATCACTTCCTGCTAAATCCCACCAACTTGTCGGACAAAGCGCAGTGGGAATGTGTGACCTATATTTCTTTTCATTTTCTAATTGTTGATTTTTTCTAAATTCTGTTTCCTAAACATAATTATGGAGGCGGCAATCTTGCCTGATCGGTTCTTAAAGGGGGTTGTCCGGGTTCAGAGCTGAACCTGGACATCTCCCCAATTCTCACCCAGGCAGCCCCCCCTGATACGAGCATTGGAGCATTTCATGTTCCGATGCTCTCCTTTGCTTTGTGCTGAATCGTGCAGGGAAAGGCTTTTTCTGGAGATCCAGTGATGTATCGGCCTCTCCATGGGTGGAGGCTTCCACCTAGCATTGAGCCTGGTGACATAAATGGCACTAATGGGCAGCTTTAGCGCAGCCCTAGCCTGTAAACCAGCTAGGCCAGAGCTAAAGCCCGCCCATCAGCGGAAGCCTCTGCCTAGCAGTGTAAAAACAAACAAAAAAGCCCTTGCTCTGCGCAAAGCTCATGTAAGAGGGGCTGGAGGGGTGAATATGGGGATATATCCCGGTTCAGCTCTGAACAACCCCTTTAACCACTTCCCGACCGCCTATCTTACATAATAAAATCCCTGTGTCAGTGCGCTGTGTCTGTGTGTCACCAGTTTTGCACTGGGCATGCAATCAGGACACAGCGCTACACAAACACACACAGCGCTCCATAACCGGTTAAGCCCTTCCATGCCACGGTCCTTAGGAACCGCTGTCTGGAAGGGTCTAACAATCGGGCCGCTGCTCTGCCCTGGCAGCGGCCCAATGGTTGAAGGGTTAATGCCCACCTCCCTTTCAAGATGGCAGAGCTCGCAGCCCCCCCTTACAGGATGTGCACCATGTTATGAGCTGGCACAGTCAGTGAAGGAGGGAGTCCCTCCCTCTCCGCTGTGTGCGGCTGCCGCTGGCCACCGATGAGAGCAGAAAGGAGTAGAAGGGAGGAACTGTGGCCATGCGCCACCAATGAATATAGTTAATGCTTGAACACAAACATAGCCTGCGTGTGCCGGCCATATCCCATACCCGACCCCTATGACTGCGCACTTCTATACTGCCGGAATAAAATTTCTATACTGCAGGAATAACCCTAATAACACGCCCTCTGCACCGCTCACACCAGCGCGCCGAGCAATCAGGACACGGCGCTCCACATGTCGCCTGCACCGCCCACACCTGCGTGCCGGCAAGCAGGTCGGAGCGCCACCATTTTTGTTCGTTAGTCCCAGATGCCATTTCTGTTCGTCAGTCACAGCACTATCAGCTATATAGAGGAGCCCCTGTCAGCAGTCTGACCTACCAGTCGCTACCAGCAGTCAGTGCCAGTCGTAAAGCCACAGCCAACAGTCACAATGCCAGCAGTGTCAGCCACCAGTCATCTCAACCATCAGTCATTGCCACAAGCCACCAGTCAGTGCCAGCAGTCTCAGCTACAGCCAGCACTCAGTGCCAGCAGCGTCAGCCACAAGCCGCAGCCAGCAGTCACAGCCACCAGTCAGTGCCAGCAGTCTCAGCCAGAGCCCGCACTCTCAGCCACAAGCCACAGCCAGCAATCTCAGCCACAGCTACAACCAGTAGTCTCAGCCACAGCCAGCAATCTCTGACACAAATCTCAGCCACTGCAACCAGTCAGTGCCAGCAGTCTCAGCCATAGCCGCCAGTCTCAGCCACCAGTCAGTGTGGTCAAGTTCCCTTGCCATTTAATATAGACTGTTCCTACTAATGTTTATGCACTACTGTTCTAGCGCCAGTTATTGTAACAGGCTTAATGTCTAGTTGACTATAAGGCCTCTTTCACACAAGCGTGTCCAGATAAGGTCCAGATGCGTTGCGGCAAACCCGCGTGAGTGGGTACGCAATTGCAGTCAGTTTTGACTGATTGCGTTCCGTTGTTCAGTTTTTATCGCGCGGGTGCAATGCGTTTTGCACGTGCGTGATAAAAAACTGAATGGTACCCAGACCCGAACTTCTTCACAGAAGTTCGGGCTTGGGATCGGTGTTCTGTAGATTGTATTATTTCCCCTTATAACATGGTTATAAGGGAAAATAATAGCAGTCTGAATACAGAATGCATAGTACAATAGGGCTGGAGGGGTTAAAAAAAATAAAATTTAACTCACCTTAATCCACTTGTTCTCACAGCCGGCATCTCTTCTGTCTTCTTCTTCTTTGAGGAATAGGACCTTTGATGACGTCACTGCCCTCATCACATGGTCCATCACATGATCTTTTACCATGGTGATGGATCATGTGACGGACCATGTGATGAGCGTAGTGACGTCATCAAAGGTTCTATTCCTCAAAGAAGAAGACAAGTGGATTAAGGTGAGTTCAATTTTTTATTTTTTTTTAACCCCTCCAGCCCTATTGTACTATGCATTCTGTATTCAGAATGCTATTATTTTCCCTTATAACCATGTTATAAGGGAAAATAATAAAGATCGGGTCCCCATCCCGATAGTCTCCTAGCAACAGTGCGTGAAAAATCGCCCCGCATCCGCACTTGCTTGCAGATGCTTGCGATTTTCACGCAGCCCCATTCACTTCTATGGGGCCTGCGTTGCGTGAAAAACGCACAAAATAGAGCTTGCTGCGATTTTCACGCAACGCACAAGTGATGCGTGAAAATCGCCGCTCATGTGCACAGCCCCATAGAAATGAATGGGTCCGGATACAGTGCGGATGAAATGCGTTCAACCCGCGCGGAAAACTCGCCCGTGTGAAAGGGGCCTAAACGTCCTGGTTTATCTCTGAATGGACGTTTTGGAACGTCCTTTCAGAGATGGCAGCTGCACGCTAATCATGCAGCTGCCAAGCCGGGGGCCCACTGTCAGTGACAGCAGGGCACCCCAGAGAGAAGGCAGGGAACATTCCTGTTGTCCCTGCCTTCTAGAGCGCTGTGTATACAGCGATCAACGAGAACTGTGTATACAGATCAGGAAACAATGTGTGCTTCCTGTCCCGGCAGTCATGTGACCGTTGGGGCCGGGAGAGTGCAGCCCTGCACTGAGGCTACTATGTCAGCCCCAGTTACTGGGGAAATCAATAGGAAAAAAATAAATAAAAATTGACATATTTGGTATTGCCGCGTCTGTGATGACTGGCTCTTTAAAAACATCACATGATCTACCTATCAAGTGAACGGTGTAAAAAAATATCTAAAAATGACACCAAACAGCTTTTTTGTGAGTTCACCCCCCCAAAAAATGATAAAAAGCCAAATGTACCCCAAAATGGTGCCAATAAAAACTACAGCTTGTCCCGCAAAAAATAATGTTTCATTTTCACAGCCAAGGGTTATAACTTCTATGAAATGCCTGTTGAAAGTGCTCGCTACACCCCTTAAAAATTCCTTGGGTGGTGTAGTTTACAAAATGTGGCCACTTTTTGGGGGTTTTCACTGCGGGGGTACCTCAGGGTCTCTTCAAATGCAACATAATGCCCTAAGACCATTCTAGCAAAATCTGCCCTCCAAAAACCATATGGCGCTTCTTGCCTTCTGTGCCCTGTTGTGTGCCTAAACAGCGGTATACAACCAAATATGGGGTGTAAACTGCAGAATCAGGGCAATAAATGTTGAGGTTTGCTTTGTTGTTAACCCTTAATGTGTTACAGGAAAAGATTGATTGAAATGAAAAATCTGCAAAAAAAACAAAAAAAAAAACACTCTATTTTGCTTTAATTCCTGTGGAATACTTAAAGGGTTAACAGTTTTAAAAACCAGTTTTTAATAGTTTGAGGGGTGTAGTTTCTAAAATGGGGTATTTATGGGCAGTTTCTATTATGTGAACTCCTTAAATTGACTTCGGAACTGAACTGGTCCTTGATTGGTTTAGGAAATTGCTTTTAAAATTCTAAACCTTCTAACGTCCTAAAAAAAAAAATTAAAAAAAATGACATTACTAAAATGATGCCAACATAAAGTAGACATATGGTGAATGTTAATTAATCAGTATTTTATGAGGCATCACTATCCTAAAAGCAGAGAGTCAAATTTTCGTTAACTTTTGCATTTTTTTTTATAAATAAAGGTGAAATATATTGACTCAAATTTACCATTATCATTAAGTACAATGTGTCACGAGAAAACAATCTCTAAAAGCCTTGGATAAGTAAAAGCATTCCAAAGTTATTACCACATAAAGTGACATATGTCAGATTTGCAAAATTAGGTCTGGAAGTGGTTAACAGATCCGGCAAGATGGCCACCCCCATAATCATGTTCAGCAATCATGTTCAGCCAAAAAAAAAAAAAAAAAAAAAAAAAAAAGTACACTGTATGCGTATTCCTTATTTCCGTTTAAAGATAGATCATGTCCTATTATTGCCCGCAAATCACGTTCCGTGGCTCCATTCCAGTCAATGGGTTCGCAAAAAAACAAAACACATACGGAATGTACTCCGTATGTCTTCTGTATCCGTTTCCGTTTTTGCGGAACTATCTATTGAAAATGTTATGCCCAGCCCAATTTTTTCTATGTAATTACTGTATATGCCATACGGAAAAACGGAACGGAACCACTACTGAAAAAAAATAAAAAAAATAAACGGAAAACGGATCCGGGAGCCTGATCAGCTATACCATGGCAAGCCGGAAGCCTGTGAAGGCGTCCGGTTGCCATGGCAACCATTCGCCCCTCCCACAACGGCCAGCCAGATGTGGGAGGGAGGGAGCTCACACACACACATATTTAACAAGGTACTGATCTGACTGTGGGGATCAGAAACTTTCAGCCGGCAGGCCGGGACCGCCCTCAATGGTACTGGGCCGGTTAGCTGAGATCCCTGGCTGTGTGTAACAGCCGGGGTCTCAGCGCTGTCACCATGTCTGCAGACATGGTGACACTTTAATGCCATGACGTGTATACTCGTCATGGAGCGCCAAGTAGCAGTGCTCCATGACGAGTATACACGTCAAAGAGTGCTAAGGGGTTAATAAAGGTGGCACACAGAATGTAAGCCAGAATTCAGATAGATTGAGTGGTAAACATTGCTCTTAACAGTATATATAAAAAGGCATTTATCTTTTACTGACCTTTCTTTATGTGAACTTCCAGGATCTTCTTCTCACGAACAACCTTGTTTCCATTACACTGTTTGCAACGATCTTTGGGGTTAATGCGCTCCCCCTCCCCACGGCATTCTGAACACATTGTCTGTATCTGCTGGACCATCCCTGGTCCAATCTGCTGGACATGAATTTGGACACCACGACCTTTGCAGGCTGAACATTTCTCTACTGCTCCTTTCTTGCCACCACGGCCTGAAAAGCAAAGTAGAATACATGAGCATGGGCTCAAAAAATAGTCGAAATAAGCTCATACAGAAGACAGTGCAGTATCAGAGACTGCCACTCAGTGACTTCTATACCAGCAATACATATTGCAGTATCACGGGTTGGAAATTTTGCTGCAGCTGTAAGGCTCCAGGCTAACTTTGCACCATAAGAAATGGAAACTACATTGTGACCTGCATTTCAGCCCCATCTTAATAGTAATGCAAATATCCAATATGGTATTATCTATCTATAATATTTTAAAAGTAGCCATGATCAGCACATGTGTACACAGCGGATTTACATACAGATTTTGGAAAGTATTCCTTGCCAAAATGTTGCTCTTTGATGTGAAAGGGAAATTTACGTCGTAATTTAACCACCTCAGCCCCCAGTGCTTAAACACCCTGAAAGACCAGGCCACTTTTTACACTTCTGACCTACACTACTTTCACCGTTTATTGCTCGGTCATGCAACTTACCACCCAAATGAATTTTACCTCCTTTTCTTCTCACTAATAGAGCTTTCATTTGGTGGTATTTCATTGCTGCTGACATTTTTACTTTTTTTGTTATTAATCGAAATTTAACGATTTTTTTGCAAAAAAATGACATTTTTCACTTTCAGTTGTAAAATTTTGCAAAAAAAACGACATCCATATAGAAATTTTGCTCTAAATTTATAGTTCTACATGTCTTTGATAAAAAAAAAATGTTTGGGTAGAAAAAAAATGGTTTGGGTAAAAGTTATAGCGTTTACAAACTATGGTACAAAAATGTGAATTTCCGCTTTTTGAAGCAGCTCTGACTTTCTGAGCACCTGTCATGTTTCCTGAGGTTCTACAATGCCCAGACAGTACAAACACCCCACAAATGACCCCATTTCTGAAAGTACACACCCTAAGGTATTCGCTGATGGGCATAGTGAGTTCATAGAACTTTTTATTTTTTGTCACAAGTTAGCGGAAAATGATGATTTTTTTTTTTTTTTTTTTTTTTCTTACAAAGTCTCATATTCCACTAACTTGTGACAAAAAATAAAAACTTCCATGAACTCACTATGCCCGTCAGCGAATACCTTGGGGTCTCTTCTTTCCAAAATGGGGTCACTTGTGGGGTAGTTATACTGCCCTGGCATTCTAGGGGCCCAAATGTGTGGTAAGGAGTTTGAAATCAAATTCAGTAAAAAATGACCTGTGAAATCCGAAAGGTGCTCTTTGGAATATGGGCCCCTTTGCCCACCTAGGCTGCAAAAAAGTGTCACACATCTGGTATCCCCGTACTCAGGAGAAGTTGAGGAATGTGTTTTGGGGTGTCTTTTTACATATACCCATGCTGGGTGAGATAAATATCTTGGTCAAATGACAACTTTGTATAAAAAAATGGGAAAAGTTGTCTTTTGCCAAGATATTTCTCTCACCCAGCATGGGTATATATAAAATGACACCCCAAAACACATTCCCCACCTTCTCCTGAGTACGGAGATACCAGATGTGTGACACTTTTTTGCAGCCTAGGTGGGCAAAGGGGCCCATATTCCAAAGAGCACCTTTCGGATTTCACTCGTCATTTTTTACTGAATTTGATTTCAAACTCCTTACCACACATTTGGGCCCCTAGAATGCCAGGGCAGTATAACTACCCCACAAGTGACCCCATTTTGGAAAGAAGAGACCCCAAGGTATTCGCTGATGGGCATAGTGAGTTCATGGAAGTTTTTATTTTTTGTCACAAGTTAGTGGAATATGAGACTTTGTATAAAAAAAAAAAATTAAAAAAAAAATCAGCATTTTCCACTAACTTATGACAAAAAATAAAAAATTCTAGGAACTCGCCATGCCCCTCACGGAATACCTTGGAGTGTCTTCTTTCCAAAATGGGGTCACTTGTGTGGTAGTTATACTGCCCTGGCATTTTCCAGGGGCCCTAATGTGTGTTAGGTAGGTAAATGACCTGTGAAATCCTAAAGGTGCTCTTTGGAATATGGGCCCCTTTGCCCACCTAGGCTGCAAAAAAGTGTCACACATGTGGTATCGCTGTATTCAGGAGAAGGTGGGGAATGTGTTTTGGGGTGTCATTTTACATATACC